>NC_083433.1:39236606-39536606 GCF_020745735.1 Hemiscyllium ocellatum
AGGGTGTCAGCTCCTTGGTGTATAGTCAATACAGTGCTCAGCATTGATGCTGGATCATGTGGCTGCTCGACTGCACAGTGGCAGATTATGAAGGAATCAGAAAAAGGGAAACATATGATTGACCACATCATCACCAATCTGCCTGCTGTAGATATACCTCTCCATTTCATAGACCGGTAAGAATAGTCACTGTCCAGTCCTTATGGGGAGAAAGGGCTGTCTTCACATTTTGCAGACCCTCCTCACCATGATATGGGTTCCTAATGGGACAGATGTTAAACAGATTGACCAACAAATGATGATGCATCTACTAGGTGCAATGGGCCATCAGCAGCAGAAGAATCATACTCTGCACAACTCAGTCTGCAACCTCACAGCCCGATATACCTCCCACCTTACAGTAACCATCACGGCCCAACATACCTCCCACTGTACAGTAACGATCACGGTCCGACATACCTCCCACTGAATAGTAACCATCACGGCCCGACACACTTTCTAATGTACAATAACCATCAAGAGCTCAGTGCTTAGCACTGCTGCCTCACAGCACCAAAGTCCTAGGTTCAATTCCGGCCTTGGGTGACTGTCTTAGTGGAGTTTGCATACTCACACCGTATCTGCGTGGGTTTCCTCCCACAGTTCAAAGATGTGCAGGTCAGATGAATTGTCCATACTAAATTGCCCATAGTGTTAGGTGCATTAGTCAGGGTTAAATATAAGGCAGGGGAATGGGTTTAGTTGAGTTACTCTTCGGAGGGTTGGTATATACTGGTTGAGCAGCAGGGCCTGTTTCCGCACTGTAGGGAATCTAATCTACTCTCCAATGTTCAAGTCAGGAATATGATAGAATAATGAATTATCTAAATGCATGCAACTTAAACAGTACTCTAGTATGGACTTACTAGCAACAGGCAATACAGTTGTGTGGGGAAGATCCTGTCTCATAAACTTGATTGAATGTTTTGAGGAAGTGACAAAATTGATTGATGAGGGCACGAGGATGGATGTTGCCATTTGGGCCTGAGCAAGGCCTTTGATATAGTTCCTTATGGCAGGCTCATACAGAAGGTGAAGTGAAATGGGATCAGCGGTCAGTTAATAAAATGGATAGAGAACTGCTTGGCCATCGAAGACAGAGTAGTGGTGGAACAGTGTTTCTGTGACTGGAGATCTGTAAATAGATCGGCGGAGTTGCAGATTGTGAGGATGATTGCCAGAGAATACAACAGGATATAGGTCCCCTGCAGACTTGGACAGAGAAAACGCAGATGTAACTTTATCTGAACAATTGTGACGTGATGCGTTTTAGAAGGTCTAATGCAGAAGACTGATGGCAAACTTGCAGACATGCATCGGAGCATGCAGCATGAAAATTAGCAGGTCATATTGCAGATGTAGAGAAACGTAGTTCATTTGGAATATTGTGTAGAGTACTGGTTGCCACACGATGTGAAAGTGTTGGAGAGGTAATGGAAACGTTTTAACAGGATGTTGTCTCGTTTGGAGGGTATTAGCCAGAAGGAGAAATTGAACACACATGTTTTTCTTTGGACCTGTGCATCATTGGCTATGGAGCGTCCTGATAGATGACAACAAAATTATCAGAGGCATAGATATTAATACAGTTAGAAGTTTTTTTCCCAGAGTAGAAATATCAATTACTCAGGACCGTAGGTTTTAGGTAAAAGGGAAATATTTCAGGAGATGTGATAGGTAAGTTTTTTTTTCGCTGTTCCAGACAGAATGTGAAAGTGCCTGGAATGCACTGATAGAGGGGAAGAAGCCAGTATAGCAAGGTTTAATAGACATCTTGGCACAAGTGTGATGAGGTTGGGAATAGAATGACAAAGAAGGTATCGGAGCAAAAACTTTTATTTTAACTTTAGAAGGGCATCATTTGTCAGTGCGGGCTTGCTGGGCTGAAGGACCTGTTCCTGTACTGGACTATTCTGTAAGACAAGATTTGAGCGCGGGAGTGGCGAGATTCTCACCGAATGATGACTGATTATCAACAGCCACATTATTGTGGATCCCTCCCCTCATCAACTTGCAGCTTCATATCTCCCCCGACTGTGGGGAAACTCAATATGGAGAATTTGACATGAAAGGCAGAGCTGGTACCTGGTGACTCCATCTCGCCCCTCGATCCTGCGGCCTTCTATCTTGGACAGCAACATCTCGGAGGACACTGCACCGACAGAAGCTGCATTTACTCCACACCCAACAATGCTGGCAACTGACACATGCCAGCCTCACCATCCCATCCCAGCACATCCACGACACACTGACAGTATGCTTCTGTATTTCAATGCTACAGCTCAGAGTGCAATGACAGCTCTCATTGCAATGTTACTGCAAGGACACTGTGCTCAGGGACATACAGTCAGCTCATAGCCTCTCCTTCTGGGTTGCTCGCTTCGTATTTGTACACACTCAATGTTGCCACAAGGACACTGTGCTCAGGGACACACACCCACTTCATGGCCTCTCCCTCTGGGCTGCTCACTGCATGTTTGCACACACTAAATGCCGCTGCAAAGACGCTGTGCTCAGGGACACACACCCAGCACATGGACTTTCCCTCTGTGCTGCTTACTCCGTATTTGTGCACACTCAATGCCGCTGCAAAGACTCTGTGTGCAGGGACACGCACCCATCACATGGACTGTACCTCTGGTATGCTTACTCCGTGTTTGTAAGCACTCAATGCTGCTGCAAGGGCAATGTGTTCAGCGACACACACCCAGCTCATTGACTGTCCCTCTGGGCTGCTCACTCCATGTGTACACACACACAATACTGCAGCAAGGACACTGTGCTCAGGGACACACACTCAGCTCATGGACTGTCCCACTGGGATGATCGCTCCGTGTTTGTACACACTCAATGTTGCCACAAGGACACTGTATTCAGGGACACACACCCAGCTGATGGACTGTCCCTCTGGGCTGCTCACTCCGTGTTTATAGGCACACAGTTTGAAATGTCTTGTATGCTCACAGAATTATTGCCTTGCCTTACCTTGCCCTCAGCAGTTTCTCCCCTCAGCCAGAGCTACCAAGCTCACCCGTCTGCTGTCTTGTCTTGGTATTAGCAAGAGTTATTAGGGAGATGGGAGTGGATGGTACAGCTGTTAGTGCTGGGGCAGCTGAGGGAAAGGCGGCGAGGTGCCCTGAGTGAGGGAGTAGACAGCACAGATTTGGGGAGGGGGCAGAGATGAAGTTATAGGGAGACTGAAAGAAGGTGCTGCATTCAGTGAGGGTGGGAGAACATGAGCCTTGGTGTGGGGTGGGTGCAGTAAAAGAGAGAAAGTGAGGGCACGGTCACAAAGTGCAGATGTTGGCACTTACCCTGGTGGAAGGGAGGTCAATAATCACCTTCCTACACTGCTGGGCATTCATCCAAAAATCCAGCACCTCACTGACACAGGGGTCAATCTCGGACCAATCTGGCATTGTCTGGTTTCATGGCCTCCCCTTCCAGTCCTGGAGGAAGATAGTGTCCCTCTCGTGCACCATCCCATCCACCAGAACCTCAGGGACTTGGTCTCAAAGTGAAGCCCCAGTTTTACCCCCTCTGCCATGTCCAGGGTAGTTTCGGATTGACAATCCAAGCGTGTGTTGACTTTTTAATAATGGCCCCTGTAACAGGAAGGTCAGTGCATTCTGAAATATCCAGGTCATGTGCAGTTGTTATGATGAAGGGGAACAATCATCTCTTTAGTGCCAGATGGGAGGAAGACCCATGCAGGCAAGGAGGGAGGTTAATGAGGCAGATTGGGAATGGTATCATGAGAAAATGCACTTTACCTTGTGGAGAGAAACCTCCATGAAACCTGACTAAAATGGGACTTGACCGAATAATAAGATGGGTGAGGCTTCTGTCTGTCTGAATCAAAATAGTGTGAAACATTGGGTGGCAGAGGGTGTTAAAATGAATGAGCGAGCTGTTGGGGATGGAACAGGAGAACTCAGACCGGTCTGTCTCTGTCTATTGTGGAGATTGTGACTATTGAGGAGATTGTGCCTATGAAGCGATTGTGCTTATTGTGGCGATTGTGCATATTGAGGCGATTGTGCACATTGAGTGATTGTGCCTACTGTGGCGATTATGCCTATGCGTCGATTGTGCCTATTGAGGCGATTGTGCCTTGAGAGGCGATTGTGCCTCTGAGATGATTGTGTCTCTTGAGGTGATTGTACCTATTGAGGCGATTGTGCACATTGAAGCGATTGTGCCTATTGTGGAGATTGTCTCAATTGTGTAGATTGTGCCTATTGAGGCGATTGTGCCAAATGAGGCAATTGTGCCTGTTGTGGCGATTGTGCCTGTTATGGGGATTCTGTCTATGAAGCGATTGTGCTTATTGTGGCGATTGTGCATATTGTGGCGATTGTGCCTGTTATGGGGATTCTGTCTATGAAGCGATTGTGCTTATTGTGGCGATTGTGCATATTGTGGCGATTGTACACATTTAGGCGAATGTGTCTATTGAGGCGATTATGCCCATGCGGCAATTGTGCCTATTGAGGCGATTGTGCACATTGAAGCGATTGTGCCTATTGTGGAGATTGTGTCAATTGTGTAGATTGTGCCTATTGTGGCGATTGTGCATAATGTGGCGATTGTGCCTAGTGTGGAGATTGTGCCTATTTAGGCGATTGTTCCAGATGAGGCGCTTGTGCCTGTTGTGGCGATTGTGCCTATTGAGGCGATTCTGTCCATGAAGCGATTGTGCTTATTGTGGCAATTGTGCATATTGAGGCGATGGTGCACATTGAGGTGATTATGCCCATTCGGCGATTGTGCCTATTGAGGTGATTGTGCCTATTGTGGTGATTGTGCCTGTGGAGGCGATTGTCCCTATTGAGGCGATTGTGCCTCTGAGGCGATTTTGTCTATTGAGGTGAATGTGTCTTTAGAGGCGATTGTGCCTCTGAGGCGATTGTCTCCATTGAGGGGATTGGGCATTTCGAGGCAATTGTGCCGATTGTGGAGATTGTGCCTATTGAGCCGTGTGTGCCTATGTGGCAATTGAGCGTATTGTGGAGATTGTGTCTGTTGTGTAGATTGTGCCTATTGAGGCGATTGTGCACATTGTGGCGATTGTGCCTGTGAGGTGATTGTGCCTATTGTGGAGGTTGTGCCTATTGTGACGATTGTGTCTATGAGGCGACTGTGCATATTGTGGCGGTTGTGCATATTGTGGAGATTGTCGCTATTGATGCGATTGTGCATATTAAAGCAATTTTGCGTATTGAGGCAATTGTGCCTTTTGTGGCGAATGTGCCTATTGAGGCGATTGTGCCTATGAGGCGATTGTGCCGATGAGGTGATTCGAACTATTGTGGCGATTGCGCCTATTGATTCGATTGTGCCTTCAGAGGCGATTGTGCCTCTGAGATGATTGTGTCTATTGAGGTGATTGTGCCTATTGAGGCGATTGTGCACATTGAAGCGATTGCGCCTATTGTGGAGATTGTGTCAACTGTGTAGATTGTGCCTATTGAGGCGATTGTGCCTTTTGTCGCGAATCTGCCTATTGAGGCGATTGTGCCTTGAGAGGCGATTGTGCCTCTGAGATTATTGTGTCTATTGAGGTGATTGAGCCTATTGAGGCGATTGTGCCCATTGAAGCGATTGTGCCTATTGTGGAGATTGTCTCAATTGTGTAGATAGTGCCTATTGTGACGATTGTGCCTACGTGGCGACTGTACATATTGTGGCGACTGTGCCTATTGTGGAGATTGTGCCTATTGAGGCGATTTTTCCAAATGAGGCTATTGTGCCTATTGTGGTGATTGTCGCTATTGATGCGATTGTGCATATTGAAGCAATTTTGCCGATTGAGGCAATTGTGTCTTTTGTGGCGAATGTACCTATTGAGGCGATTGTGCCTATGAGGTGATTGTGCCACTGAGTCGATTGTGAACATTGAGGTGATTGTGCCTATTGAGGCGATTCTGCGCATTGAAGCCATTTTCTCTATTGAGGCGATTGTGACTATTGTGGCGATTGTGCATATTGAGGCGATTGTGCCTATTGTGGAGATTGTCCCTATTGAGGAGATTGTGCCTATGAAGCGATTGTGATTATTGTGGCGATTGTGCATATTGAGGCGATTGAGCACATTGAGTGATTTAGCGTATTGAGGCGATCATGCCAATGTTTCAATTGTGCCCATTGAGGCGATTGTGCCTTGAGAGGGCATTGTGCCTCTGAGATGATTGTGTCTATTGAGGTGATTGTGCCTATTGAGGCGATTGTGCACATTGAAGCGATTGTGCCTATTGTGGAGATTGTGTCAATTGTGTAGATTGTGCCTATTGAGGCGATTGTGCCTGTTGTGGCGATTGTGCCTATTGAGGCGATTCTGTCTATGAAGCGATTGCACTCATTGTGGTGATTGTGCATATTGAGGCGACTGTGCACATTGCGGCTATTGTGCATATTGAGGCGATTGTGCCTATTGTGGTGATTGTGCCTCTGGAGGCGATTGTGCCTATTGAGGCGATTGTGACTGTTGTGGCAATTGTGCATATTGAGGCCATTGTGCCTATTGTGGAGATTGTGACTATTGAGGAGATTCTGCCTCTGTGGCGATAGTTTCTATTGAGGAAATTGCGTCTATTGTAGAGATTGTGCATATTGAGGAGATTCTGTCTTTTGAGGCGATTATGCCTATTGAGGGGAATGCGCCACTGATACGATTGTGAACATTGAGGTGATTGTGCCTATTGAGGCGATTCTGCACATTGAAGCCATTGTGCCTATTGAGGCGATTGTGACTAATGTGGCGATTGTGCGTGTTGAGGCGATTGTGCCTATTGTGGAGCTTGTGCCTATTGAGGAGATTGTGAATATGAAGCGATTGCACGTATTGTGGTGATTGTGCATATTGAGGCGATTGTGCACATTGAGCGATTGTGCCTATTGAGTCAATTATGCCCTTGCGGCGATTGTGCCAATTGAGGCGATTCTGCCTATGAAGCGATAATGCCTATTGAGGCGATTGTGCCTATTGTGGCGATTGTCGCGATTGACGCGATTGTGCATATTGAAGCAATTTTGCCTATTGAGGCAATTGTGCTTTCTGTGGCGAATGTGCCAATTGAGGAGTTTGTGCCTATGAGGCAATTGTGCCGATGAGGTGATTCGACCTATTGTGGCGATTGTGCCTATTGATGCGATTGTGCCTATGAGGCGATTGGTTCTATTCAGGAAATTGCACCTATTGTAGAGATTGTGCATAATGAGGCGATTGTGCCTATTGACGCGATTATGCCTTTGAGGCGATTGTGCATACTGACGTGATTGTGCCTATTGTGGTGATTGTGCCAGTGGAGGCGAATGTGCGTACTGAAGCGATTGTGCCTATTAAGGCAATTGTGCCTAAGAGGCGATTGTGCCGATTGTGGCGATTGTGCTTATTGATGCGATTGTGCATATTGAAGTGATTGTGCCTATTGAGGTATTTGTGCCTATGAGGCAATTGTGCCTATTTAAGCGATTGTGCCTATTGAGGCGATTGTGCCTCTGAGGCGACTGTGCCTATTGACGCGATTGTGCCTATTGTGGTGATTGTGCCTATTGTGGAGATTGTGCCTATTGTGGAGATTGTGCCTCTGAGGCGGTTGTGTCTACTGAGGCGATTGTGCCTTTAGAGACGATTGTGCCTCTGAGGCGATTGTCTCCATTGAGGCGATTGGGCATATCGAGGCAATTGTGCCGATTGTGGAGATTGTGCATATTGAGGCGATTGTGCATGTTGAGGCGAGTGTGCCTCTGAGGTGATTGTGCCTATTGAGGCGATAGTACCTATTGTGGTGGTTGCGCATGTAGAGGGGATTGTGCGTATTGAAGTGATTGTGCGTATTGAAGTGATTGTGCCTATTGAGGCGATTGTGCCTATTGTAGAGATTGTGCAGATTGAGGTGATTTTGCCTATTGAGGCAATTGTGCATAATGTGGTGATTGTGCCTCTTGAGGAGATTGTGCCTATCGAGGCCATTGTGCCAAATGAGGCGATTGTGCCTGTTGTGGCGATTGTGCCTATCGAGGCGATTCTGCCTATGAAGCGATTGTGCTTATTGTGGCGCTTGTGCCTATTGAGGCGATTTTGCACATTGAAGCCATTGTGCCTATTGAAGCGATTGTGACTATTGTGGAGCTTGTGCCTATTGAGGAGATTGTGCCTATGAAGCGATTGTGCTTATTGTGGCGATTGTGCATATTGAGGCGATTGTGCACATTGAGTGATTGTGCCTATTGAGGCGAATATGCCTATGCGTCGATTGTGCCTATTGAGGCGATTGTGCCTTGAGAGGCCATTGTGCCTCTGAGATGATTGTGTCTTTTGAGGTGATTGTGCCTATTGAGGCGATTGTGCATTTTGAGGCGATTGTGCACATTGAAGCAATTGTGCCTATTGTGGAGATGTCTCAATTGTGTAGATTGTGCCTATTGAGGCGATTGTGCCAAATGAGGCAATTGTGCCTGTTGTGGCGATTGTGCCTATTGTGGCGATTCTATCTATGAAGCGATTGTTCTTATTGTGGCGATTGTGCCTATTGTGGAGATTGTGTCAATTGTGTAGATTGTGCCTATTGAGGCGATTGTGCCTTTTGTGGCGAATCTGCCGATTGAGGCAATTGTGCCTTGAGAGACGATTGTGCCTCTGAGATGTTGTGTCTATTGAGATGGTTGTGCCTATTGAGGTAATTGTGCCCATTGAAGCGATTGTACCTATTGTGGAGATTGTCTCAGTTGTGTAGATTGTGCCTATTGAGGCGATTGTGCATTATGTGGCGATTGTGCCTATTGTGGAGATTGTGACTATTGAGGCGATTGTGCCTATTGTGGCGATTGTGCATAATGTGGCGATTGTGCCTATTGTGGAGATTGTGCCTATTGAGGCGATTGTTCCAGATGAGGCGCTTGTGCCTGTTGTGGCGATTGTGCCTATTGAGGCGATTCTGTCTATGAAGCGATTGTGCTTATTGTGGCGATAGTGCATATTGAGGCGATTGTGCACATTGAGGCGAATGTGCCTCTTGAGGGGATTATGCCCATGTGGCGATTGTGCCTATTGAGGCGATTGTGCCTATTGTGTCAATTGTGCATATTGAGGCGGTTGTGCCTATTGTGGAGATTGTGCCTATTGAGGAGATTGTGCCTCTGAGGCGATTGTGTCTATTGAGGTGATTGTGTCTTTAGAGGCGATTGTGTCTCTGAGGCGATTGTCTCCAATGAGGGGATTGGGCATTTCGAGGCAATTGTGCCGGTTGTGGAGATTGTGCCTATTGAGGCGTGTGTGCCTATGTGGCAATTGAGCGTATTGTGGCGATTGTGTCTATTGTGTAGCTTGTGCCTATTTCGGCGATTGAGCATATTGTGGCGATTGTGCCTGTGAGGTGATTGTGCCTATTGTGGAGGTTGTGCCTATTGTGACGATTGTGTCTATGAGGCGACTGTGCATATTGTGGCGGTTGTGCATATTGTGGAGATTGTCGCTATTGATGCAATTGTGCATATTGAAGCAATTTTGCCTATTGAGGCAATTGTGCCTTTTGTGGCGAATGTGCCTATTGAGGCGATTGTGCCTATGAGGCGATTGTGCCAATGAGGTGATTCGAACTATTGTGGCGATTGCGCCTATTGATGCGATTGTGCCTTCAGAGGCGATTGTGCCTCTGAAATGATTGTGTCTATTGCGGTGAGTGTGCCTATTGAGGCGATTGTGCACATTGAAGCGATTGCGCCTATTGTGGAGATTGTGTCAATTGTGTAGATTGTGCCTATTGAGGCGATAGTGCCTTTTGTGGCGAATCTGCCTATTGAGGCGATTGTGCCTTGAGAGGCGATTGTGCCTCTGAGATGATTGTGTCTATTGAGGTGATTGTGCCTGTTGAGGCGATTGTGCACATTGAAGCGATTGTGCCTATTATGGAGATTGTGTCAATTGTGTAGATTGTGCGTATTGAGGCGATTCTGCCAAATGAGGCGATTGTGCCTGTTGTGGCGATTGTGCCTATTGAGGCGATTCTGTCTATGAAGCGATTGCGCTTATTGTGGTGATTCTGCCTATTGAGGCGATTGTGCCTAGTGTGGTGATTGTGCCTATGAGGCGATTGATTCTATTCAGGAAATTGCGCCTATTGTAGAGATTGCCTCTGAGACGATTGAGGTGTTTTGACCTACTGTGGCGATTGTGCCTATTGATGCGACTGTGCCTATGAGGCGATTGATTCTATTCAGGAAATTGCGCCTATTGTAGAGATTGTGCATATTGAGGCGATTGAGCATATTGAGGAGATTATGCCTTTGAGGCGGTTGTGCATCCTGACGTGATTGTGCCTATTGTGGTGATTGTGCCAGTGGAGGCGAATGTGCGTACTGAAGCAATTGTGCCTATTAAGGCAATTGTGCCTAACAGGCGATTGTGCCTATTGTGGCGATTGTGCCTATTGATGCGATTGTGCATATTGAAGTGATTGTGCCTATTGAGGTATTTGTGCCTATGAGGCAATTGTGCCTATTGAAGCGATTGTGCCTATTGAGGCGATTGTGCCTCTGAGGCGACTGTGCCTATTGACGCGATTGTGCCTATTGTGGTGATTGTGCCTATTGTGGAGATTGTGCCTATTGTGGAGATTGTGCTTCTGTGGCGATTGTGTCTACTGAGGCGATTGTGCCTTTAGAGACGATTGTGCCTCTGAGGCGATTGTCTCTATTGAGGAGATTGGGCATAACGAGGCAATTGTGCCGATTGTGGAGATTGTGCATATTGAGGCGATTGTGCCTGTTGAGGCGATTGTGCCTCTGAAGTGATTGTGCCTATTGAGGCAATAGTGCCTATTGTGGTGGTTGCGCCTGTAGAGGGGATTGTGCGTATTGAAGTAATTGTGCCTATTGAGGCGATTGTGCCTATTGTAGAGATTGTGCAGATTGAGGTGATTTTGCCTATTGAGGCAATTGTGCATAATGTGGTGATTGTGCCTCTCGAGGAGATTGTGCCTATCGAGGCGATTGTGCCAAATGAGGCGATTGTGCCTGTTGTGGCGATTGTGCCTATCGAGGCGATTCTGCCTATGATGCGATTGTGCTTATTGTGGCGCTTGTGCCTATTGAGGCGATTCTGCACATTGAAGCCATTGTGTCTATTGAAGCGATTGTGACTAGTGTGGAGCTTGTGCCTATTGAGGAGATTGTGCCTATTGTGGTGATTGTGCCTGTGGAGGCGATTGTGCCTATTGAGACGATTGTGACTATTGTGGCAATTGAGCATATTGAGGCGATTGTGCCTATTGTAGAGGTTGAACCTGTTGAGGAGATTGTGCTTCTGAGACGATTGAGGTGTTTTGACCTACCGTGGCGATTCTGCCTATTGATGCGATTGTGCCTATGAGGCGATTGTGCCAAATGATGCGATTGTGCCTGTTGTGGCGATTGTGCCTATCGAGGCGATTCTGCCTATGAAGCGATTGTGCTTATTGTGGCGCTTGTGCCTATTGAGGCGATTCTGCACATTGAAGCCATTGTGCCTATTGAAGCGATTGTGACTATTGTGGAGCTTGTGCCTATTGAGGAGATTGTGCCTATGAAGCGATTGTGCTTATTGTGGCGATTGTGCATATTGAGGCGATTGTGCACATTGAGTGATTGTGCCTATTGAGGCGATTATGCCTATGCGTCGATTGTGCCTTTTGAGACGATTGTGCCTTGAGAGGCCATTGTGCCTCTGAGGTGATTGTGTCTATTGAGGTGATTGTACCTATTGAGGCGATTGTGCCTTTTGAGGCGATTGTGCACATTGAAGCGATTGTGCCTATTGTGGAGATGTCTCAATTGTGTAGATTGTCCATATTGAGGCGAATGTGCCAAATGAGGCAATTGTGCCTGTTGTGGCGATTGTGCCTATTGTGGTGATTCTGTCTATGAAGCGATTGTGCTTATTGTGGCGATTGTGCATATTGAGGCGATTGTGCACATTGAAGCGATTGTGCCTATTGTGGAGATTGTGTCAATTGTGTAGATTGTGCCTACTGAGGTGATTGTGCCTTTTGTGGCGAATCTGCCGATTGAGGCGATTGTGCCTTGAGAGACGATTGTGCCTCTGAGATGTTGTGTCTATTGAGATGATTGTGCCTATTGAGGTGATTGTGCCCATTGAAGCGATTGTACCTATTGTGGAGATTGTCTCAGTTGTGTAGATTGTGCCTATTGAGGCGATTGTGCATTATGTGGCGATTGTGCCTATTGTGGAGATTGTGCCCATTGAGGCGATTGTTCCAGATGAGACGCTTGTGCCTGTTGTGGCGATTGTGCCTATTGAAGCGATTCTGTCTATGAAGCGATTGTGCTTATTGTGGCGATTGTGCATATTGAGGCGATTGTGCACATTGAGGCGAATGTGCCTATTGAGGCGATTATACCCATGCGGTGATTGTGCCTATTGAGGCGATTGTGCCGATTGTGGTGATTGTGCCTGTGGAGGCGATTGTGCCTATTGAGGCGATTGTAACTATTGTGGCAATTGTGCATATTGAGGCGATTGTGCCTATTGTGGAGGTTGTGCCTATTGAGGAGATTGTGCCTCTGAGGCGATTGTGTCTATTGAGGTGATTGTGTCTTTAGAGGCGATTGTGCCTGTGAGGTGACTGTGCCTATTGTGGAGGTTGTGCCTACTGTGACGACTGTGTCTATGAGGCGACTATGCATATTGTGGCGGTTGTGCATATTGTGGAGATTGTCGCTATTGATGCGATTGTGCATATTGAAGCAATTTTGCCTATTGAGGCAATTGTGCCTTTTGTGGCGAATGTGCCAATTGAGGAGATTGTGCATGTGAGGCGATTGTGCTAATGAGGTATTCGACCTACTCTGGCGATTGTGCCTATTGATGCGATTGTGCCTATGAGGCGATTGATTCTATTGAGGAAATTGCACCTATTGTAGAGATTGTGCATATTGAGGCGATTGTGCATATTGAGGCGATTGTGATTATTGAGGTGATTGTGCCTGTGGAGGCGAAAGTGCGTACTGAAGCGATTGTGCCTATTAAGGCAATTGTGCCTAAGAGGCATTTGTGCCTATTGTGGCGATTGTGCTTATTGATGCGATTGTGCATATTGAAGCGATTGTGCCTATTGAGGTAATTGTGCCTATGAGGCAATTGTGCCTATTGAGGCGATTGTGCCTGTTGTTGAGATGGTGCATATTGAGGCAATTGTGCGTATTGAGGCGATTGTGCCTATGGAGGTGATTGTGCCTATTGTGGAGATTGTGCCTATGAGGCGATGGTGCCTATTGAGGCGATTGTGCCTATTGTGAAGATTGTGCATATTGAGGCAATTGTGCATATTGAGGCGATTGTGCCTATGGAGCCGATTGTGCCTATTGTGGTGTTTGTGCCTGTAGAGGTGATTGTGCATATTGAGGCGATTGTGCCTGTTGAGGTGATTGTGACTAATGTGGTGATTGCGCCAAATGAGGTGATTATGCCTATTGATGCGATTGTGATTATTGCTGTGATTGTGAATATTGAAGCGAATGTGCCTATTAAAGCGATTGTGCCTACGAAGCGATTGTGCCTATTGTGGCGATTGTGCCTATTGAGGCGATTGTGCATATTGAAGCAATTTTGCATTTTGTGGCGTTTGTGCCTATTGAGGAGATTGTGCATATGAGGCAATTGAGCCGATGAGGCGATTGTGCCTATCGAGTCGATTGTGCCAAATGAGGCAATTGTGCTGATGAGGCGATTGGGCCTATTGTGGCGATTGTGCCTGTTGTTGAGATTGTGCCTTTGAGGCGATTGATTCTATTGAGGCAATTGCGCCTTGAGAGGCCAGTGTGCCTCTGAGATGATTATGTCTATTGAGGTGATTGTACCTATTGAGGCGATTGTGGACATTGAAGCGATTGTGCCTATTGTGGCTGTTGTGCCTATTGAGGCGATTCTGCCTGTGAAGTGATTGTGCTTATTGTGGCGATTGTGCCTATTGAGGCGATTGTGCATATTGAAGCGATTGTGCCTATTGAGGCGAATGTGCCTCTGAGGCGACTGTGCCTATTGACGCGATTGTGCCTATTGTGGTGATTGTGCCTATTGTGTAGATTGTGCCTATTGAGGCGAATGTGCCTCTGAGGCGACTGTGTCAATTGTGGAGATTGTGTCTATTGAGGCGATTGTGCCTGTTGTGGAGATTGTGCCTATTGAGGCGATTGTGCCAAATGAGGCATTTGTGCCTGTTGTGGCGATTGTGCCTATTGTGGCGATTCTGTCTATGAAGCGATTGTGCTTATTGTAGCGATTGTGCATGTTGAAGCGATTGTGCCTATTGAGGTGATTGTGCCTATTGTGGAGATTGTGTCAATTGTGTAGATTGTGCCTATTGAGGCAATAGTGCCTTTTGTGGCAAATCTGCCTATTGAGGAGATTGTGCCTTGAGAGGCGATTGTGCCTCTGAGATGATTGTGTCTATTGAGGTGATTGTGCCTCTGAGTCGATTGTCTCCATTGAGGCAATTGTGCATTTAGAGGCAATTGGGCCGATTGTGGAGATTGTGCCTATTGAGGCGTGTGTGCCAATGTGGCAATTGAGCGTATTGTGGAGATTGTGTCAATTGTGTAGATTGTGCCTATTGAGGCGATTGTGCATATTGTGGCGATTGTGCCTGTGAGGTGATTGTGCTAATTGTGGACGTTGTGCCTATTGTGACGATTGTGCCTATGAGGTGACTGTACATATTGTGGCGATTGTGCCTATTGTGGAGATTGTGCCTATTGAGGCGATTTTGCCAAAACAGGCGATTGTGCCTATTGTGGCGATTGTCGCTATTGATGCGATTGTGCATATCGAAGCAATTTTGCGTATTGAGGCAATTGTGCCTTTTGTGGCGAATGTGCCTATTGAGGCGATTGTGCCTATGAGGTGATTGTTCCAATGAGGCGATTCGACCTATTGTTGTGATTGTGTCTATTGATGCGATTGTGCCTATGAGGCGTTAGATTCTATTGAGGAAATTGCGCCTATTGTAGAGATTCTGCATATTGAGGCGATTGTGCATATTGTGGAGATTGTGCCTATTGAGGAGTCTGTGCCTTTGAGGCGATAGATTCTATGGAGGAAATTGCGCCTATTGTAGAGATTGTGCATATTGTGGCGATTCTGTCTCTTAAGGTGATTGTGCCTATTGAGGTGAATGTGCCACTGAGACAACTGTGTCCATTGAAGTGATTGTGCCTATTGAGGCGATTCTGCACATTGAAGCCATTGTGCCTATTGAGGCGATGGTGACTATTGTGGCGATTGTGCGTATTGAGGCGATTGTGCTTATTGTGGCGATTGTGCATATTGAGGCGATTGTGCACATTGTGTGATTGTGCCTATTGAGGCGATTATGCCTATGCGTCGATTGTGCCTATTGAGGCGATTGTGCCTAATGTGGTGATTGTGCCTGTGGAGGCGATTGTGCCTATTGAGGCGATTGTGACTATTGTGTCAATGGTGCATATTGAGGCGATTGTGCACATTGAGTGATTGTGCCTATGGAGGTGATTATGCCTATGCGTCGATTGTGCCTATTGAGGCGATTGTGCCTATTGTGGAGATTGTGCCTATTGAGGAGATTGTGCCTCTGAGGCGATTGTGTCTATTGAGGTGATTGTGTCTTTACAGGCGATTGTGCGTCTGAGGCGATTGTCTCCATTGAGGGGATTGGGCATTTAGAGGCAATTGTGCCGACTGTGGAGATTGTGCCTATTGAGCCGTGTGTGCCTCTGTGGCAATTGAGCGTATTGTGGAGATTGTGTCTATTGTGTAGATTGTACCTATTGAGGCGATTGTGCATTATGTGGCGATTGTGCCTATTGTGGAGATTGTGCCCATTGAGGCGATTGTTCCAGATGAGACGCTTGTGCCTGTTGTGGCGATTGTGCCTATTGAAGCGATTCTGTCTATGAAGCGATTGTGCTTATTGTGGCGATTGTGCATATTGAGGCGATTGTGCACATTGAGGCGAATGTGCCTATTGAGGCGATTATACCCATGCGGTGATTGTGCCTATTGAGGCGATTGTGCCGATTGTGGTGATTGTGCCTGTGGAGGCGATTGTGCCTATTGAGGCGATTGTAACTATTGTGGCGATTGTGCATATTGAGGCGATTGTGCCTATTGTGGAGGTTGTGCCTATTGAGGAGATTGTGCCTCTGAGGCGATTGTGTCTATTGAGGTGATTGTGTCTTTAGAGGCGATTGTGCCTGTGAGGTGACTGTGCCTATTGTGGAGGTTGTGCCTACTGTGACGACTGTGTCTATGAGGCGACTATGCATATTGTGGCGGTTGTGCATATTGTGGAGATTGTCGCTATTGATGCGATTGTGCATATTGAAGCAATTTTGCCTATTGAGGCAATTGTGCCTTTTGTGGCGAATGTGCCAATTGAGGAGATTGTGCCTGTGAGGCGATTGTGCTAATGAGGTATTCGACCTACTCTGGCGATTGTGCCTATTGATGCGATTGTGCCTATGAGGCGATTGATTCTATTGAGGAAATTGCACCTATTGTAGAGATTGTGCATATTGAGGCGATTGTGCATATTGAGGCGATTGTGATTATTGAGGTGATTGTGCCTGTGGAGGCGAAAGTGCGTACTGAAGCGATTGTGCCTATTAAGGCAATTGTGCCTAAGAGGCATTTGTGCCTATTGTGGCGATTGTGCTTATTGATGCGATTGTGCATATTGAAGCGATTGTGCCTATTGAGGTAATTGTGCCTATGAGGCAATTGTGCCTATTGAGGCGATTGTGCCTATTGTTGAGATGGTGCATATTGAGGCAATTGTGCGTATTGAGGCGATTGTGCCTATGGAGGTGATTGTGCCTATTGTGGAGATTGTGCCTATGAGGCGATGGTGCCTATTGAGGCGATTGTGCCTATTGTGAAGATTGTGCATATTGAGGCAATTGTGCATATTGAGGCGATTGTGCCTATGGAGCCGATTGTGCCTATTGTGGTGTTTGTGCCTGTAGAGGTGATTGTGCATATTGAGGCGATTGTGCCTGTTGAGGTGATTGTGACTAATGTGGTGATTGCGCCAAATGAGGTGATTATGCCTATTGATGCGATTGTGATTATTGCTGTGATTGTGAATATTGAAGCGAATGTGCCTATTAAAGCGATTGTGCCTACGAAGCGATTGTGCCTATTGTGGCGATTGTGCCTATTGAGGCGATTGTGCATATTGAAGCAATTTTGCATTTTGTGGCGTTTGTGCCTATTGAGGAGATTGTGCATATGAGGCAATTGAGCCGATGAGGCGATTGTGCCTATCGAGTCGATTGTGCCAAATGAGGCAATTGTGCTGATGAGGCGATTGGGCCTATTGTGGCGATTGTGCCTGTTGTTGAGATTGTGCCTTTGAGGCGATTGATTCTATTGAGGCAATTGCGCCTTGAGAGGCCAGTGTGCCTCTGAGATGATTATGTCTATTGAGGTGATTGTACCTATTGAGGCGATTGTGGACATTGAAGCGATTGTGCCTATTGTGGCTGTTGTGCCTATTGAGGCGATTCTGCCTGTGAAGTGATTGTGCTTATTGTGGCGATTGTGCCTATTGAGGCGATTGTGCATATTGAAGCGATTGTGCCTATTGAGGCGAATGTGCCTCTGAGGCGACTGTGCCTATTGACGCGATTGTGCCTATTGTGGTGATTGTGCCTATTGTGTAGATTGTGCCTATTGAGGCGAATGTGCCTCTGAGGCGACTGTGTCAATTGTGGAGATTGTGTCTATTGAGGCGATTGTGCCTGTTGTGGAGATTGTGCCTATTGAGGCGATTGTGCCAAATGAGGCATTTGTGCCTGTTGTGGCGATTGTGCCTATTGTGGCGATTCTGTCTATGAAGCGATTGTGCTTATTGTAGCGATTGTGCATGTTGAAGCGATTGTGCCTATTGAGGTGATTGTGCCTATTGTGGAGATTGTGTCAATTGTGTAGATTGTGCCTATTGAGGCAATAGTGCCTTTTGTGGCAAATCTGCCTATTGAGGAGATTGTGCCTTGAGAGGCGATTGTGCCTCTGAGATGATTGTGTCTATTGAGGTGATTGTGCCTCTGAGGCGATTGTCTCCATTGAGGCGATTGTGCATTTAGAGGCAATTGGGCCGATTGTGGAGATTGTGCCTATTGAGGCGTGTGTGCCAATGTGGCAATTGAGCGTATTGTGGAGATTGTGTCAATTGTGTAGATTGTGCCTATTGAGGCGATTGTGCATATTGTGGCGATTGTGCCTGTGAGGTGATTGTGCTAATTGTGGACGTTGTGCCTATTGTGACGATTGTGCCTATGAGGTGACTGTACATATTGTGGCGATTGTGCCTATTGTGGAGATTGTGCCATTTTGAGGCGATTTTGCCAAAAGAGGCGATTGTGCCTATTGTGGCGATTGTCGCTATTGATGCGATTGTGCATATCGAAGCAATTTTGCGTATTGAGGCAATTGTGCCTTTTGTGGCGAATGTGCCTATTGAGGCGATTGTGCCTATGAGGTGATTGTTCCAATGAGGCGATTCGACCTATTGTTGTGATTGTGCCTATTGATGCGATTGTGCCTATGAGGCGTTAGATTCTATTGAGGAAATTGCGCCTATTGTAGAGATTCTGCATATTGAGGCGATTGTGCATATTGTGGAGATTGTGCCTATTGAGGAGTCTGTGCCTTTGAGGCGATAGATTCTATGGAGGAAATTGCGCCTATTGTAGAGATTGTGCATATTGTGGCGATTCTGTCTCTTAAGGTGATTGTGCCTATTGAGGCGAATGTGCCACTGAGACAACTGTGTCCATTGAAGTGATTGTGCCTATTGAGGCGATTCTGCACATTGAAGCCATTGTGCCTATTGAGGCGATGGTGACTATTGTGGCGATTGTGCGTATTGAGGCGATTGTGCTTATTGTGGCGATTGTGCATATTGAGGCGATTGTGCACATTGAGTGATTGTGCCTATTGAGGCGATTATGCCTATGCGTCGATTGTGCCTATTGAGGCGATTGTGCCTAATGTGGTGATTGTACCTGTGGAGGCGATTGTGCCTATTGAGGCGATTGTGACTATTGTGTCAATGGTGCATATTGAGGCGATTGTGCACATTGAGTGATTGTGCCTATTGAGGTGATTATGCCTATGCGTCGATTGTGCCTATTGAGGCGATTGTGCCTATTGTGGAGATTGTGCCTATTGAGGAGATTGTGCCTCTGAGGCGATTGTGTCTATTGAGGTGATTGTGTCTTTACAGGCGATTGTGCGTCTGAGGCGATTGTCTCCATTGAGGGGATTGGGCATTTAGAGGCAATTGTGCCGACTGTGGAGATTGTGCCTATTGAGCCGTGTGTGCCTCTGTGGCAATTGAGCGTATTGTGGAGATTGTGTCTATTGTGTAGATTGTGCCTATTGAGGCGATTGTGCATATTGTGGAGATTGTGCCAATTGAGGCGATTGTCGCTATTGATGCGATTGTGCATATTGAAGCCATTTTGCGTATTGAGGCAATTGTGCCTTTTGTGGCGAATGTGCCTATTGAGGCGATTGTGCCTATGAGGCGATTGAGCCAATGAGGCGATTCGACCTATTGTGGCGATTGTGCCTATTGTGGAAATTGTGCCTATTGAGGAGATTGTGCCTCTGAGGCGATAGATTCGATTGAGAAAATTGCGCCTATGGTAGAGATTGTGCATATTATGGCGATTCTGTCTATTGAGGCTATTGTGCCTATTGAGGCGAATGTGCCACTGAGACGACTGTGTCCATTGAGGCGATTGTGCCTATTGAGGCGATTCTGCACATTGAAGCCATTGTGCCTATTGAGGCGATTGTGACTATCGTGGCGATTGTGAGTATTGAGGTATTGTGCCTATTGTGGAGCTTGTGCCTATTGAGGAGATTGTGCCTATGAAGCGATTGTGCTTTTTGTGGCGATTGTGCATATTGAGGCGATTGTGCACATTGAGTGATTGTGCCTATTGAGGCGATTATGCCCATGCGGCGATTGTGTCTATTGAGGCGATTGTGCCTTGAGAGACGATTGTGCCTCTTAGATAATTGTGTCTATTGAGGTGATTGTACCTATTGAGGCGATTGAGCACATTGAAGCGAGTGTGCCTATTGTGGAGATTGTGTCAATTGTTTAGATTTTGCCTATTGAGGCGATTGTGCATAATGTGGCGATTGTGCCTATTCAGGAGATTGTGCCTATTGAGGCGATTGTGCCAGATGAGGCGATTGTGCCTGTTGTGGCGATTGTGCCTATTGAGGCGATTCTGTCTATGAAGCGATTGTGCTTATTGTGGCGATTGTGCATATTGAGGCGATTGTGCACATTGAAGCGAATGTGCCTATTGAGGCGATTTTGCCCATGCGGCGATTGTGCCTATTGAGGCGATTGTGCCTATTGTGGTGATTGTGCCTGTGGAGGCGATTGTGCCTATTGAGGCGATTTTGGCTATTGTGGCAATTGTGCATATCGAGGCGATTGTGCATTTTGTGGAGGTTGTGCCTATTGAGGAGATTGTGCCTCTGAGGCAATTGTGTCTATTGCGGTGATTGCGTCTTTATAGGCGATTGTGCCTCTGAGGCGATTGTGTCCATTGATGCGATTGGGCATTTAGAGGCAATTGTGCCGATTGTGGAGATTGTGCCTGTTGAGGCATGTGTGCCTATGTGGCAATTGAACGAATTGTGGAGATTGTGTCTATTGTGTAGATTGTGCTATTGAGGCGATTGAGCATATTGTGGCGATTGTGCCTGTGAGGTGATTGTGCCTATTGTGGAGGTTGTGCCTATTGTGACGATTGTGCCCATGAGGTGACTGTACATACTGTGGCGGTTGTGCCTATTGTGGAGATTGTGCCTATTGAAGCAATTTTGCCTATTGAGGCAATTGTGCCTTTTGTGGCGAATGTGCCTATTGAGGCGATTGTGCCTATGAGGCGATTGTGCCAATGAGGCGATTCAACCTATTGTGGCGATTGTGCCTATTGATGCGATTGTGCCTATGAGGCGATAGATTCTATTGAGAAAATTGCGCCTATTGTAGAGATTGTGCATATTGAGGCGATTGTGCCTATTGTGGAGATTGTGCCTATTGAGGAGATTGTGCCTCTGAGGCAATAGATTCTATTGAGGAAATTGCGCCTATTGAAGAGATTGCGCATATTGTGGCGATTTAGTCTATTAAGGCGATTGTGTCTATTGAGGCAAATGTGCCACTGAGACGACTGTGTCCATTGAGGTGATTGTGCCTATTGAGTCGATTCTGCACATTGAAGCCATTGTGCCTATTGTGGAGATTGTGTCAATTGTGTAGATTGTGCCTATTGAGGCGATTGTGCCAGATGAGGCAATTGTGCCTGTTGAGGCGATTGTGCCTGTTGTGGCGATTGTGCCTATTGAGGCGATTCTGTCTATGAAGCGATTGTGCTTATTGTGGCGATTGTGCATATTGAGGCGATTGTGCACATTGAAGCGAATGTGCCTATTGAGGCGATTATGCCCATGCGGCGATTGTGCCTATTGAGGCGATTGTGCCTATTGTGGTGATTGTGCCTGTGGAGGCGATTGTGCCTATTGAGGCGATTTTGGCTATTGTGGCAATTGTGCATATCGAGGCGATTGTGCATTTTGTGGAGGTTGTGCATATTGTGGAGATTGTGCCTCTGAGGCGATTGTGTCTATTGAGGTGATTGTGTCTTTATAGGCGATTGTGCCTCTGAGGCGATTGTGTCCATTGATGCGATTGGGCATTTAGAGGCAATTGTGCCGATTGTGGAGATTGTGCTTGTTGAGGCGTGCGTGCCTATGTGGCAATTGAACGTATTGTGGAGATTGTGTCTATTGTGTAGATTGTGCTATTGAGGCGATTGAGCATATTGTGGCGATTGTGCCTGTGAGGTGATTGTGCCTATTGTGGCGGTTGTGCCTATTGTGGAGATTGTGCCTATTGAAGCAATTTTGCCTATGGAGGCAATTGTGCCTTTTGTGGCGAACGTGCCTATTGAGGCGATTGTGCCTATGAGGCGATTGTGCCAATGAGGCGATTCGACCTATTGTGCCGATTGTGCCTATTGATGCGATTGTGCCTATGAGGCGATAGATTCTATTGAGAAAATTGCGCCTATTGTAGAGATTGTGCATATTGAGGTGATTGTGCCTATTGTGGAGATTGTGCCTATTGAGGAGATTGTGCCTCTGAGGCAATAGATTCTATTGAGGAAATTGCGCCTATTGAAGAGTTTGCGCATATTGTGGCGATTTAGTCTATTAAGGCGATTGTGTCTATTGAGGCAAATGTGCCACTGAGACGACTGTGTCCATTGAGGTGATTGTGCCTATTGAGTCGATTCTGCACATTGAAGCCATTGTGCCTATTGTGGAGATTGTGTCAATTGTGTAGATTGTGCCTATTGAGGCGATTGTGCATAATGTGGCGATTGTGCCTATTGTGGAGATTGTGCCTATTGAGGCGATTGTGCCAGATGAGGCGATTGTGCCTGTTGAGGCGATTGTGCACATCGAAGCGATTGTGCCTATTGAGGCGATTCTGTCTATGAAGCGATTGTGCTTATTGTGGAGATTGTGCATATTGAGGCGATTGTGCACATTGAAGCGAATGTGCCTATTGAGGCGATTATGCCCATGCGGCGATTGTGCCTATTGAGGCGATTGTGCCTATTGTGGTGATTGTGCCTGTGGAGGCGATTGTGCCTATTGAGGCGATTGTGACTATTGTGGCAATTGTGCATATTGAGGCGATTGTGCATATTGTGGAGGTTGTGCCTATTGAGGAAATTGTGCTTCTGAGGCGATTGTGTCTATTGAGGTGATAGTGTCTTTAGAGGCGATTGTGCCTCTGAGGCGATTGTCTCCATTGAGGCGATTGGGCCTTTAGAGGCAATTGTGCCGATTGTGGAGATTGTGCCTATTGAGGCGTGTGTGCCTATGTGGCAATTGAGCGTATTGTGGAGATTGTGTCTATTGTGTAGATTGTGCCTATTGAGGCGATTCTGCATATTGTGGCGATTGTGCCTGTGAGGTGATTGTGCCTATTGTGGAAGTTGTGCCTATTGTGACGATTGTGCCTATGAGGCGACTATACATATTGTGGCAGTTGTGACTATTGTGGAGATTGTGCCAATTGAGGCGATTGTCGCTATTGATGCGATTGTGCATATTGAAGCCATTTTGCGTATTGAGGCAATTGTGCCTTTTGTGGCGAATGTGCCTATTGAGGCGATTGTGCCTATGAGGCGATTGTGCCAATGAGGCGATTCGACCTATTGTGGCGATTGTGCCTATTGATGCGATTGTGCCTATGAGTTGATACATTCTTTTGAGGAAATTTTTGCCGATTGTAGAGATTGTGCATATTAGGCGATTGTGCCTAGTGTGTAGATTGTGCCTATTGAGGTGATTCTGCATATTGTGGCGATTGTGCCTGAGAGGTGATTGTGCCTATTGTGGAGGTTGTGCATATTGTGACGATTGTGCCTATGAGGCGCCTGTACATACTGTGGCGGATGTGCCTATTGTGTGGATTGTGCCTATTGAGGCGATTTTCCCAAATGAGGCGATTGTGCCTTTTGTGGCGAATGTGCCTATTGAGGCGATTGTGCCGATGAGGCGATTGTGCCAATGAGGCGATTCGACCTATTGTGGCGATTGTGCCTATTGATGCGATTGTGCCTATGAGGCGATAGATTCTATTGAGGAAATTGCGCCTATTGTAGAGATTGTGCATATTGAGGCGATTGTGCCTATTGTGGAGATTGTGCCTATTGAGGAGATTGTGCCTCTGAGGCAATAGATTCTATTGAGGAAATTGCGCCTATTGTAGAGATTGTGCATATTGTGGCGTTTCTGTCTATTGAGGCGATTGTGTCTATTGAGGCGAATGTGCCACTGAAACGACTGTGTCCATTGAGGTGATTGTGCCTATTGAGTCGATTCTGCACATTGAAGCCATTGTGCCTATTGTGGAGATTGTGTCAATTGTGTAGATTGTGCCTATTGAGGCGATTGTGCATAATGTGGCGATTGTGCCTATTGTGGAGATTGTGCCTATTGTGGCGATTGTGCCAGATGAGGCGATTGTGCCTGTTGAGGCGATTGTGCACATTGAAGCGATTGTGCCTATTGAGGCGATTCTGTCTATGAAGCGATTGTGCTTATTGTGGCGATTGTGCATATTGAGGCGATTGTGCACATTGAAGCGAATGTGCCTATTGAGGCGATTATGCCCATGCGGCGATTGTGCCTATTGAGTCGATTGTGCCTATTGTGGTGATTGTGCCTGTGGAGGCGATTGTGCCTATTGAGGCGATTGTGACTATTGTGGCAATTGTGCATATCGAGGCGATTGTGCATATTGTGGAGGTTGTGCCTATTGAGGAGGTTGTGCCTCTGATGCGATTGTGTCTCCTGAGGTGATTGTGTCTTTTGAGGCGATTGTGCCTCTGAGGCGATTGTCTCCATTGAGGCGATTGGGCATTTAGAGGCAATTGTGCCGAATGTGGAGATTGTGCCTATTGAGGCGTGTGTGCCTATGTGGCAATTGAGCGTATTGTGGAGATTGTGTCTATTGTGTAGATTGTGCCTATTGAGGCGATTCTGCATATTGTGGCGATTGTGCCTGTGAAGTGATTGTGCGTATTGTGGAGGTATAGCCTATTGTTACGATTGTGCCTATGAGGCGACTGTACATATTGTGGCGGTTGTGACTATTGTGGAGATTGTGCCTATTGAGGCGATTGTCGCTATTGATGCGATTGTGCATATTGAAGCCATTTTGCGTATTGAGGCAATTGTGCCTTTTGTGGCGAATGTGCCTATTGAGGTGATTGTGCCTATGAGGCGATTGTGCCAATGAGGCGATTCGACCTATTGTGGCGATTGTGACTATTGATGCGATTGTGCCAATGAGGCGATAGATTCTATTGAGGAAATTGCGCCTATTGTAGAGATTGTGCATATTAGGCGATTGTGCCTATTGTGCAGATTGTGCCTATTGAGGTGATTCTGCATATTGTGGCGATTGTGCCTGTGAGGTGATTGTGCTTATTGTGGAGGTTGTACCTATAGTGACGATTGTGCCTATTAGGCGACTGTACATATTGTGGCGGATGTGACTAATGTGTAGTTTGTGCCTATTGAGGCGATTTTGCCAAATGAGGTGATTGTGCCTATTGTGGCGATTGTTGCTCTCGATGCGATGGTGCATATTGAAGCAATTTTGCATATTGAGGCAATTGCGCCTTTTTTGGCGAATGTGCCTATTGAGGCGATTGTGCCTTTGAGGCGATTATGACTCTGAGATGATTGTGTCTATTGAGGTGATTGTGCCTATTCAGGCGATTCTGTCTATGAAGTGATTGTGCTTATTGTGGCGATTGTGCATATTGAGGCGATTGTGCACATTGAAGCGAATGTGCCTATTGAGGCGATTATGCCCATGCGGCGATTGTGCCTATTGAGGCGATTGTACCTATTGTGGTGATTGTGCCAGTGGAGGCGATTGTGCCTATTGAGGCGATTTTGACTATTGTGGCGATTGTGCATATTGAGGCGATTGTGCACATTGAAGCGAATGTGCCTATTGAGGCGATAATGCCCATGAGGCAATTGTGCCTCTGAGGCGATTGTCTCCATTGAGGCGATTGGGCATTTAGAGGCTATTATGCCGATTGTGGAGATTGTGCCTATTGAGGCGTGTGTGCCGATGTGGCAATTGAACGTATTGTGGTGATTGTGTCTATTGTGTAGATTGTGCCTATTTAGGCGATTGTGCATATTGTGGTGATTGTGCCTGTGAGGTGATTGTGCCTATTGTGGAGGTTGTGCCTATTGTGACGATTGTGCATATGAGGCGACTGTACATATTGTGGCAGTTGTGCCTATTGTGGAGATTGTGCCTATTGAAGCAATTTTGCCTATTGAGGCAACTGTGCCTTTTGTGGCGAATGTGCCTATTGAGGCGATTGTCGCTCTTGATGCGATGGTGCATATTGAAGCAATTTTGCGTATTGAGGCAATTGTGCCTTTTTTGGCGAATGTGCCTATTGAGGCGATTGTGCCTTTGAGGCGATTATGACTCTGAGATGATTGTGTCTATTGCGGTGATTGTCCCTATTCAGGTGATTCTGTCTATGAAGCGATTGTGCTTATTGTGGCGATTGTGCATATTGAGGCGATTGTGCACATTGAAGCGAATGTGCCATTGAGGCGATTATGCCCATGCGGCGATTGTGCCTATTGAGGCGATTGTACCTATTGTGGTGATTGTGCCAGTGGAGGCGATTGTGCCTATTGAGGCGATTTTGACTATTGTGGCGATTGTGCATATTGAGGCGATTGTGCACATTGAAGCGAATGTGCCTATTGAGGCGATTATGCCCATGAGACGATTGTGCCTCTGAGGCGATTGTCTCCATTGAGGCGATTGGGCATTTAGAGGCTATTATGCCGATTGTGGAGATTGTGCCTATTGAGGGGTGTGTGCCTATGTGGCAATTGAACGTATTGTGGTGATTGTGTCTATTGTGTAGATTGTGCCTATTTAGGCGATTGTGCATATTGTGGTGATTGTGCCTGTGAGGTGATTGTGCCTATTGTGGAGGTTGTGCCTATTGTGACGATTGTGCATATGAGGCGACTGTACATATTGTGGCGGTTGTGCCTATTGTGGAGATTGTGCCTATTGAAGCAATTTTGCCTATTGAGGCAACTGTGCCTTTTGTGGTGAATGTGCCTATTGAGGCGATTGTGCCTATGAGGCGATTGTGCCAATGAGGCGATTCGACCTATTGTGCCGATTGTGCATATTGATGCGATTGTGCCTATGAGGCAATAGATTCTATTGAGGAAATTGCGCCTATTGTAGAGATTGTGCATATTGAGGTTATTGTGCCTATTGTGGGGATTGTGCCTATTGAGGAGATTGTGCCTCTGAGGTGATAGATTCTATTGAGGAAATTGCGCCTATTGTAGAGATTGTGCATATTGTGGCGATTCTGTCTATTGAGGCGATTGTGTCTATTGAGGCGAATGTGCCACTGAGACGACTGTGTCCATTGAGGCGATTGTGCCTATTGAGTCGATTCTGCACATTGAAGCCATTGTGCCTATCGTGGAGATTGTGCCAGATGAGGCGATTGTGCCTGTTGAGGCGATTGTGCACATTGAAGCGATTGTGCCTATTGAGGCCATTCTGTCTATGAAGCGATTGTGCTTATTGTGGCGATTGTGCATATTGAGGCGATTGTGCACATTGAAGCGAATGTGCCTATTGAGGCGATTATGCCCATGCAGCGATTGTGCCTATTGAGGCGATTGTGCCTATTGTTGTGATTGTGCCTGTGGAGGCAATTGTGCCTATTGAGGCGATTGTGACTATTGTGGCAATTGTGCATATTGAGGCGATTGTGCATATTGTGGAGGTTGTGCCTATTGAGGAGATTGTGCGTCTGAGGCGATTGTGTCTATTGAGGTGATGGTGTCTTTCGAGGCGATTGTGCCTCTGAGGCGATTGTCTCCATTGATGCGATTGGGCATTTAGAGGCAATTGTGCCGAATGTGGAGATTGTGCCTATTGAGGCGTGTGTGCCTATGTGGCAATTGAACGTATTGTGGAGATTGTGTCTAATGTGTAGATTGTGCCTATTGAGGCGATTCTGCATATTGTGGCGATTGTGCCTGTGAGGTGATTGTGCCTATTGTGGAGGTTGTGCCTATTGTGACGATTGTGCCTATGAGGCGACTGTACATATCGTGGCGGTTGTGACTATTGTGGAGATTGTGCCAATTGAGGCGATTGTCGCTATTGATGCGATTGTGCATATTGAAGCCATTTTGCGTATTGAGGCAATTGTGCCTTTTGTGGCGAATGTGCCTATTGAGGCGATTGTGCCTATGAGGCGATTGTGCCAATGAGGCGATTCGACCTATTGTGGCGATTGTGCCTAGGAGGCGATAGATTCTATGTAGGAAATTGCGCCTATTGTAGATATCGCGCATATTGTGGCGATTCTGTCTGTTGAGGCGATTGTGCCTATTGAGGCGAATGTGCCACTGAGACAACTGTGTCCATTGAGGCAATTGTGCCTATTGAGGCGATTCTTCACATTGAAGCCTTTGTGCCTATTGAGGCGATTGTGACTATTGTGGCGATTGTGCGTATTGAGGCGATTGTGCCTATTGTGGAGCTTGTGCCTATTGAGGTGATGGTGCCTATGAAGCGATTGTGCTTATTGTGGCGATTGTGCATATTGAGGCGATTGTGCACATTGAGTGATTGTGCCTATTGACGTGATTACGCCTATGAGTCTATTGTGCCTATTGAGACGATTGTGCCTTGAGAGGCGATTGTGCCTCTGAGATGATTGTGTCTATTGAGGTGATTGTACCTATTGAGGCGATTGTGTACATTGCAGCGATTGTGCCTATTGTGGAGATTTTCTCAATTGTGTAGATTGTGCCTATTGAGGCGATTGTGCCAAATGAGGCAATTGTGCCTGTTGTGGCGACTTTGCCTATTGAGGCGATTCTGTCTATGAAGCGATGGTGATTATTGTGGCGATTGTGCATATTGAGGCGATTGTATACATTGAAGTGAATGTGCCTATTGAGGCGATTATGCCCATGCGGCGATTGTGCCTATTGAGGCGATTGTGCACATTGAAGCGATTGTGCCTATTGTGGAGATTGTGTCAATTGTGTAGATTTTGCCTATTGAGGCGATTGTGCCTTTTGTGGCGAATCTGCCTATTGAGGTGATTGTGCCTTGAGAGGCGATTGTGCCTCTGAGATTATTGTGCCTATTGAGGTGATTGTGCTTATTGATGCGATTTTGCCCATTGAAGCGATTGTGCCTATTGTGGAGATTGTCTCAATTGTGTTGATTTTGTCTATTGAGGCGATTGTGCATGATGTGGCGATTGTGCCTATTGTGGAGATTGTGCCTATTGAGGCGATTGTGCCAAATGAGGCGATTGTGCCTGTTGTGGTGATTGTGCCTATTGAGGCGATTCTGCCTATGAAGCGATAATGCCTATTGACGCGATTGTGCCTATTGTGGCGATTGTCACTATTGACTCGATTGTGCATATTGAAGCAATTTTGCCTATTTGAAGCAATTGTGCCTTTTGTGGCGAATGTGACAATTGAGGAGACTGTGCCTATGAGGCGATTGTGCCGATGAGGTGATTCGATCTATTGTGGCAATTGTGCCTATTGATGCGATTGTGCCTATGAGGCGATTGATTCTATTGAGGAAATTGCACCTATTGTAGAGATTGTGCATATTGAGGCGATTGTGCATATTGAGGCGATTGTGCCTATTGACGCGATTATGCCTTTGAGGCGATTGTGCATACTGACGTGATTGTGCCTGTTGTGGTGATTGTGCCTGTGGAGGCGAATGTGTGTACTGAACCGATTGTGCCTATTAAGGCAATTGTGCCTAAGAGGCGATTGTGCATATTGTGGCGATTGTGCTTATTGATGCGATTTTGCATATTGAAGCGAATGTGCCGATTGAGGTATTTGTGCCTATGAGGCAATTGGGCCTATTGAAGCGATTGTGCCTATTGAGGCGACTGTGCCTATTGACGCGATTGTGCCTATTGTGATGATTGTGCCTATTGTGGAGATTGTGCCTATTGAGGAGATTGTGCCTCTGAGGCGATTGTGTCTATGGAGGCGATTGTGCCTTTAGAGACTATTGTGCCTCTGAGGCGATTGTCTCTATTGAGGCCATTGGGCATATCGAGGCAATTGTGCCAATTGTGGTGATTGTGCATATTGAGGCGATTGTGCCTGTTGATGCGATTGTGCCTCTGAGGCGATTGTGCCTATTGAGGCGATAGTGCCTATTGTGGTGGTTGCGCCTGTAGAGGGGATAGTGCGTATTGAAGTGATTGTGCCTACTGAGGCGATTGAGCCTATTGTAGAGATTGTGCAGATTGAGGTGATTTTGCCTATTGAGGCAATTGTGCATAATGTGGTGATTGTGCCTCTTGAGGAGATTGTGCCTATCGAGGCGATTGTGCCAAATGAGGCGATTGTGCCTGTTGTGGCGATTGTGCATATTGAGGTGATTCTGCCTATGAAGCGATTGTGCTAATTGTGGCGATTGTGCCTTTTGAGGCGATTGTGCCTATGAGGTGATAGATTTTATTGAGGAAATTGCGCCTATTGTACAGATTGTGCATATTGAGGCGATTGCGCCTATTGTGGAGATTTTGCCTATTGAGGAGATTGTGTGTCTGTGGCGATAGATTCTATTGAGGAAATTGCGCCTATTGTAGAGATTGTGCATATTGTGCCGATTCTGCCTATTGAGGTGATTGTGCCTATTGAGTCGATTCTGCACATTGAAGCTATTGTGCCTATTGTGTCAATTGTGTCAATTGTGTAGATTGTGCCTATAGAGGCGATTGTGCATAATGTGGCGATTGTGCCTATTGTGGAGATTGTGCCTATTGAGGTGATTGTGCCAGATGAGGCGATTGTGCCTGTTGAGGCGATTGTGGACATTGAAGCGATTGTGCCTATTGAGGCGATTCTCTCTCTGAAGCGATTGTGCTTATTGTGGCGATTGTGCATATTGAGGCGATTGTGCACATTGAAGCGAATGTGCCTATTTAGGCGATTGTGCCTATTGTGGTGATTTTGCCTGTGGAGGCGATTGTGCCTATTGAGGCGATTGTGACTGTTGTGGCAATTGTGCATATTGAGGCGATTGTGCATATTGTGGCAATTGTGTCTATTGAGGAGATTGTGCCTCTGAGGCGATTGTGTCTATTGAGGTGATAGTGTCTTTTGAGGCGATTGTGCCTCTAACGCGATTGTCTCCATTGAGGCAATTGGGCATTTCGAGGCAATTGTGCCGATTGTGGCGATTGTGCTTATTGATGCGATTGTGCATATTGAAGCGTTTGTGCCTATTGAGGTATTTGTGCCGATGAGGCAATTGTGCCTATTGAAGCGATTGCGTCTATTGAGGCGATTGTGCCCCTGAGGCGACTGTGCTTATTGACGCGATTGTGCCTATTGTGGTGATTGTGCCTATTGTGGAGATTGTGCCTATTGAGGAGATTGTGCCTCTGAGGCGATTGTTTCTATGGAGGCGATTGTGCCTTTAGAGACTATTGTGCCTCTGAGGCGATTGTCTCTATTGAGGCGATTGGGCATATCGAGGCAATTGTGCCGATTGTGGAGATTGTGCATATTGATGCGATTGTGCCTGTTGATGCGATTGTGCCTCTGAGGCGATTGTGACTATTGAGGCGATAGTGCCTATTGTGGTGGTTGCGCCTGTAGAGGGGATAGTGCGTATTGAAGTGATAGTGCCTATTGAGGCGATTGCGCTTATTGTAGAGATTGTGCAGATTGAGGCGATTCTGCCTATGAAGCGATTGTGCTTATTGTGGCGATTGTGCCTATTGAGGCGATTCTGCACATTGAAGACATTGTGCCTATTGAGGCGATTGTGACTATTGTGGTGATTGTGCGTATTGAGGCGATTGTGCCGATTGTGGAGCTTGTGCCTACTGAGGAGATTGGGTCTATGAAACGATTGTGCTTATTGTGGCGATTGTGCATATTGATGCGATTGTGCACATTGAGTGATTGGGCCTATTGAGGCGATTATGTCTATGCGGCGATTGTGCCTTGAGAGGCCATTGTGCCTCTGAGATGATTGTGTCTTTAGAGGTGATTGTGCCTATTGAGGTGATTGTGCATTTTGAGGTGATTGTGCACATTGAAGCGATCGTGCCTATTGTGGAGATTGTATCAATTGTGTAGATTGTGCCTATTGAGGCGATTGTGCCAAATGAGGCAATTGTGCCTGTTGTGGCGATTGTGCCTATTGTGGCGATTCTGTCTATGAAGCGATTGTGCTTATTGTGGCGATTGTGCATATTGAGGCGATTGTGCCTTTTGAGGCGACAGTGACTATTGAGGCAATTGTGAATATTGTGGCGATTGTGCGTATTGAGGCGATTGTGCCTATTGTGGAGGTTGTGCCTATTGAGGTGATTGTGCCTCTGAGGTGATTTTCTCCATTGACGCGATTGGGCATTTAGAGGCAATTGTGCTGATTGTGGAGATTGTGTCTATTGAGGCGTGTGTGCCAATGTGGCAATTGAGCGTATTGTGGAGATTGTGTCCATTGTGTAGATTGTGCCTACTGAGGCGATTGTGCCAAATGAGGCAATTGTGCCTGGTGTGGCGATTGTGCATATTGTGGCGATTCTGTCTATGAAGCGATTGTGCTTATTGTGGCAATTGTGCATATTGAGGTGATTGTACACATTGTAGCGATTATGCCTGTTGTGGAGATTGTGTCAATTGTGTAGATTGCGCCTATTGTGGCGATTGTGACTTTTGTGGCGAATCTGCCTATTGAGGTGATTGTGCCTTGAGAGGTGATTGTGCCTCTGAGATGATTGTGTCTATTGAGGTGATTGTGCCTATTGAGGCGATTGTGCACTTTGAAGTGATTGTGCCTATTGTGGAGATTGTGTCAATTGTGTAGATTGTGTCTATTGCGGCGATTGTGCACTATGTGGCGATTGTGCCTTTTGTGGAGATTGTGCCTATTGAGGCGATTGTGCCAGATGAGGCGATTGTGCCTGTTGTGGCGATTGTGCCTATTGAGGCGATTCTGTCTATGAAGCGATTGTGCTTATTGTGGCGATTGTGCATATTGAGGCGATTGTGCACATTGAAGCGAATGTGCCTATTGAGGCGATTATGCCCATGCGGCGATTGTGCCTATTGAGGTGATTGTGCCTATTGAGGTGATTGTGACTGTTGTGGCAATTATGCATATTGAGGCGATTGTGCCTATTGTGGTGGTTGTGCCTATTGAGGAGATTGTGCCTCTGAGGCGATTGTGTCTATTGAGGTGATTGTGTCTTTAGAGGTGATTGTGCCTCTGAGGCGATTGTGTCCATTGAGGCGTTTGGGCATTTAGAGACAATTGTGCCGATTGTGGAGATTGTGCCTATTGAGGCGTGTGTGCCAATGTGGCAATTGAGCGTATTGTGGAGATTGTGTCTATTGTGTAGATTGTGCCTATTGAGGCGATTGTGCATATTGTGACGATTGTGCCTGTGAGGTGATTGTGCATGTGCGGAGATTGTGCCCATTCAGACGGGTGCGCCTATCATGGTTATTGGGCCTGTGGAGGCGAATGTGCTTATTGAAAAGATTGTGCCTATTGAGGCGACAGTGACGATTGAGGCGATTGTGACGTTTGTGGCGATTGTGCGTATTGAGGTGATTGTGCCTATTGTGGAGATTGTGTCTATTGTGGAAATTGTGCCCAGTGAGGAGATTGTGCCTCTGTGGCGATTGTGTCGATTGTGGCGATTGTGCCTATTGAGGCGATTGTGCACATTGAAACGATTGTGTCTATTGTGGCGATTGTGTCTATTGTGTAGATTTTGCCTATTGTGGAGATTGTGCCTATTGAGGCGATTGTGCCTGTTGTGGCGATTGTGCCGATTGAGGAGATTCGGCTGATGAAGCAATTATGCTGATTGTGGCGATTGTGCCTCTTTAGGTGATTGTGCACGTTGATGCGATTGTGCCTATTGAGGCGATTATGCCTATGAGGCGATTGTGTGTATTGAGGCGATTGTGACTATTGAGGCGATTGTGCATATTTAGGCGATTGTGCCTATTGTGGTGATTGTGCCTGTGGAGGCGATTGTGCCTATTGAGGCGATTGTGACTATTGTGGCGATTGTGCGTATTGAGGCTATTGTGGAGATTGTGCCTATTGAGGAGACTGTGCCTCTGAGGCGATTGTGTCTTTTCAGTCGAATGTGTTTTTAGAAACGATTGTGCCTCTGAGGTGATTGTCTCCATTAAGGCGATTGGGCACTTAGAGGCAATTGCGCCTATTGTGAAGATTGTGCCTATTGAGGCGATTGTGCATATTTTGGCGATTGTGAGTATTCTGGAGATTGTGTCTATGAGGTGATTGTGCCTATTGTGGAAGTTGTGCCTATTGTGAAGATTTTGCCTATGAAGCGATTGTACATATTGTGGCGGTTGTGCCTATTGAGGCGATTTTGCCAAATGAGGCGATTGTGCCTGTTGTGGCGATTGTGCCCATTGAGGCGATTGTGCCTTTGAAGCGATTGTGCGTATCGTGGCTTTTGTCGGTATTGATGCGATTGTGCATATTGAAGCAATTTTGCCTATTGAGGCAATTGTGCCTTTTGTGGCGAAAGTGCCTATTGAGGCAATTGTGCATATGAAAGGAGTGTGCCAATGAGTCGATTCGACCTACTGTTGTGATTGTGCCTATTGATGCGATTGTGTCTATGAGGTGATAGATTCTATTGAGGAAATTGCGCCTATTGTAGAGATTGTGCATATTGAGGCGATTGCGTCTATTGAGGCGATTGTGACTATTGAGGCGATTGTGCCTCTGAGACGATTGTGTCCATTGAGGTGATTGTGCCTATTGAGGCAATTCTGCACATTGAAGCCATAGTGCCTATTGAGGCGATTGTGACTATTGTGGCGATTGTGCATATTGAGGCGATTGTGCACATTGATGATTGTGCGTATTGAGGCGATCATGCCAATGCGTCGATTGTGCCTATTGAGGTGATTGTGCCTTGAGAGGCCATTGTGCCTCTGAGATGATTGTGTCTATTGTGGTGATTGTGCCTATTGAGGAGATTGTGCACATTGAAGCGATTGTGCCTATTGTGGAGATTGTGTCAATTGTGTAGATTGTGCCTATTGAGGCGATTATGCTTAATGTGGTGATTGTGCCGGTTGTGGCGATTGTGCCTATTGGAAACAATTTCATTGGCTGGTTTGGTCATAGTCAATCATTGTATCCAATTCAGGTCAACAGATTCCTGCTCAGGAAGGACCTGAGTGATCTTCAGGGTGTGGAGTACAGACTTACTGGTGTGCTGCGCTGATGAAGAAAATATCGTGACTGGATAGATTTGGAAAAATAAATGCTATTTTCTTTGAAGAAATCAAGTTGAATATATATTGATAGATTAAAATGGATAAGATTATAACACATCTAGATCCAGCAGACAAAAAAATAAATTGCACTTGATAGGTCATGGCTCAAAATTTCAGATTATATATAACGTTTTGAGAAAGCAGAGATGAGCAAGTGTTCCCGTTGACTGTATTGGCTGGAAATATGCGGAACATGCTGCCTATTATGATGGTGAAAGTCGAGATGGTCAACGATTAACGAATATGATTATATCAGATCTGAGGGAAATAAACTTTCAGGGTTTGGGGACAGTTGGAGAATGACAATAAGGGATTCTGCTACAGAGCGCCAGCTTGGATTGGATGGGCCCCTTTCTGTGCCATAACCCATTTTTTTTGTACTTGCTTAAATTGTTCTGGTTATTTGTCTTCAGTGGTTAAATTATCATTAAGGCAAATCTGCTCTGTGTTCATGTTCAGACCAACACAGGTTATCCATCCACAGCAGGAGATAATATTTACTGCTTTATACTTGGTTCTGTGGGAGTCACCAGATAGGGTAGCCAGAACTGAAAATCTGCTCCAGGGTGTTTTAACCAGGATTGTGAATATCTTGCAACATCTCGTGCCACACCAATGCCTGGAATGCTTTCTGACTGACTGAGTGAATGAAATATGTTCCTTCCACAGCATGTTGCTGGCTGGAGTTCTGTGGTCAGTGTTATTACACAAGGATCAGAATTGGAACATCGATTGTCTGTAACAGATATCAATGATTACCATGGAAACGTAAATGAATTAATTAGCACGTTTCTAGATGGTACAAATTGATGAAGTTGTGAATCGTGAAGAATGTTGTCAAAGGATACAACAAGAAAGAGATCAGTTGGAAAACCCATACGGAGATAGATTTTAAATCCGACAAGTATGATGTGATGTATTTTGGGAGCCTCATTTCAAGAGGAATGTATTCACTCAGCCAAAGGGCCCTCAGCAGCATTGATGTACATAGGGATCTTCAGGTACAAGTTCACAGCTCCCTGAAGGTGGTGAAGGAGGTGGATGGCAGGCTTGCCTTCTTCCGGGAGGGGAGTGAATATAAAACTGTCATTAGGCCACCTTTGGAGTATTATGTGCTGTTTTGATCACCACATAAAAAGGAGGACGTGGAGGCTTTGGACAGCGTGATAACAGGTTTACCAAGGTGTTGCCTGGATTGCTAGAGGTTGGAAAGACTTGGATGTTTGTCTTGGGAAAGTCGGTGGCTGCGGGTGATCCGAAAGACTCAGACAGAGTGAATAATCTGAATCTTTTTCCAAGGTGAAAATGGCAAATCCTACAGGCCATAGATATAAGGGGAGTGGAGGCAAGTTTCAAGGAAATGAAAACAGAAAAAACTGCAGATGCTAAACCAGAAACAAAGTTCAGCAGGTCGAGCAGCCTCTATGAAGATAAATTAAAGTTAACGTTTCTGAGGAAGGGTGACCAGACCCGAACCATTAACTGATTTTTCTTCACAGATGCTGCATCATCTGCTGAACTTTTACAACAACATGTGCAAGTTTAAAGGCAGTTGTGTCAGACAAGTTTCTAATGCAGAAGGTATTAAGTGACAAGAATGCACTTTCCTGAGAGATGGGAAAAGCAGAAAATATCGCAAAGTTTAAGAGGCAGTTGGGCAGACACATATTCAGGTAAGGGTTGGCAGAGATATGAACCATGTACAGGCAGGTGGAATTAGTTTGGAATAGCATCATGATCCGCACAGACATGGTGGGCCGATTATTCCGTTGCTGTACTATTCTGCTTTCCAGGTGGTAGAATAGAACATAGAACATAGAACATAGAAAGATACAGCGCAGTACAGGCCCTTCGGCCCTCGATGTTGCGCCGACCGAATCCTACCTAACCTACACTAGCCCAATAACTTCCAAATGCCTATCCAATGCCCGCTTAAATGACCATAAAGAAGGAGTGTTCACCACTGCTACTGGCAGGGCATTCCATGAACTCACAACCCGCTGTGTAAAGAATCTACCCCTAACATCGGTCCTATACCTACCACCCCTTAATTTAAAGCTGTGTCCCCTAGTAACACCTGACTCCATTAGCGGTAAAAGGTTCTCAGTGTCGACCCTATCTAAACCCCTAATCATCTTATACACCTCTATCAAATCTCCCCTAAACCTTCTCTTCTCCAATGAGAACAGCCCCAAGTGCCTCAGCCTTTCCTCATAAGATTTTCCTACCATTCCAGGCAACATCCTGGTAAACCTCCTCTGCACTCGTTCCAATGCCTCCACATCCTTCCTATAGTATGGCGACCAAAACTGCACACAATACTCCAGATGAGGCCGCACCAGAGTCTTATACAGTTGCAACATGACCTCAGGACTCTGGAACTCAATTCCTCTACCAATAAAGCCCAGTACACCATATGCCTTCCTCGCAGCACTATTTACCTGGGTGGCAACTTTCAGAGATCTTGTGTACATGGACACCAAGATCCCTCTGCTCATCCACACTACCAAGTAGCCTACCATTAGCCCAGAAATCCATCTTCTTGTTACTCCTACCAAAGTGAATGACTTCACACTTAGCTACATTGAATTCCATTTGCCACATTTCTGCCCAGCTCTGCAACTTATCTACATCCCGCTGTAACCTACCACTTCCTTCCTCACTATCCAGAACTCCACCGACTTTTGTGTCATCCGCAAGTCATGAATGTGTGAAGCGAGAGATAATATTTTGAGTGGAATATGTCTCTTCAATAGAACACACAACAAGTCGATGCATTTTGAGAGAAGCAATGTAGAAAGGCAATAAATATTTGAATGGCACAGATACAGAGAGCAGGACAGCAGGAATGGGGGACAATGCGTACCAATCATTAAAGGAGAGAAAACATAAAGTGTTTTGACTAAAATGAATGGGATGCTGGGCTTCATTCATGGGCTAATGATAACAAACACACGGAAAAGATGCTGACCCTTGACCAAGCTCTAGTTAGGTCACAATCAATCATTGCATTCAATTCTGGTCAACAGATTCCTGGTCAGAACGAGAAAGTTAAAATACCACAGAGGGGTCTGTTCCATACATTTTGCTTCTCTTTCAGGACGCCATGGGGTCTCAAGGGTTAAACATTCCCCTGCCAAAGGCCTTATTACATCAAATGAAGGCCTGTTGACAGAACAACTCAGAAGGGGGGAGGCTGATAGTATCTCAAAGTAGAACCTCTTGCAGCCACACATGTGGATTGCCCCGTAACCCCAGACAGAGGAATTTGCCCTTTCCAGACAAGACTGATAGCCCTGGACACAACCCTGTTAAACTGCCTCCCGTTCCCATTGTCTTATCTCCCCTCCATATGCGCATAGGTAAGTGAATCCCCATTTACTGAAGGAAGAACCCTTCTGTCTTAATCTCTTCCCATCAACACATAATCATGAACAATACGATAATCAGTTTCTGTAATCCATTCAAACATTATCTCAGGACACCGTCATTCATCAAGCTTTGTAAGGTCATAATTTTTGAGTTTTGAATTCTCTCCCGCATGAGATAATCGGAAATCCTTCTGGTTGCAGTTTCCCCTAGATTTTATTTTCAAACAAAACCAGAGGATTTGTGTCAGAGTCAATTACTTCGAGCATACATCCACAATTCTGAGCACTTCGACATAATTTGAGACCCTCCCACAGATGTGCAGGTTTGCTGGAACGGCCGTGTTAATATGGACTGTCGTGTGTAGGTTAGGTGGGTTGGGTTAGCCATGGTAAATGTGGGGTTGTGGGGGTAGGTTGGGGCAGCAGGTCTTGCAGTCTCGATAGACCGAATAGCCTGTTTTGTGTGCCTAAGAGATGCTGTGATTCTAACTAATTTTGATTGTTGTCACATTTTCCTCATGCAGGTTCATTCAGCTCAGGTACACATGCTGCCTTTTGTTTTGCTCTGGGTTCTCACTCAAACATTTCCTTCAGTCTTATGTCAATTTCACACTGTACGTGAGGGTGGGAATGAATTTGTAAATATAAATACTCCAACCAAAACCCCTCACAAGTCAGAAACTGTTTCTGCAACTAGCATCACTCACAACAGGAAAATAAAAGTTCAGTCACAAATCTGACAGAAACGCAGAGGTTATAATCACTGGGAAAGGCTAAATAGCTTAAAACTCGTTTCTTCAGAAACGTGGAGGCTGAGAGACAACCTGGTACACGTAGGAAGCTTTGTGTCTGTGTTTTCAGAGATTTGAGGTTGAAATCATTGGGTTTGCAGCATGTTTCATTGCCCCAGGTTATCTAAGGTGCTATCTAAATGTGCATCTTTCTTTCTGCCTATCAGTCTGAGTTAACAATCAGACGGATAGGTCATTGTCTGTGTGTTTTCCCGAATCCCTGATTGAATCTGCCTCCCCCCACAATCTCAGGTGCCTCACCCCTCACTGGGTCACGGAGAAACTCTGCTGTTACCATGAGAGCTTTCTTTGCTGTCACCTCCCTTAGTGTCTCTGCCTAATCCCCACTTCCCTTCATTAAATCCCAGCTGCCTATAGTCCACAGACATGGTTATGTTGAAGAGCATGACAGGAGAATGGATTGAAATTGACAGTTCAACAGCCAGAATGAAAGAGGAAGGAGGAAATAAATGGGGATTGTGGATCCCGTGAATACAGACTATAGGATTAGTCCTTGTAGGCATTCCCGCAGTAATACGAGACAGCATTCCATGATGAGAGTTAAACCCGAATGGCAAAACAGGGAGCCACTGAACATTGGCAGGTTTAGTTCAAACACAGGAGGTTTGTTCAGTCAGTAACAGTGTGTTAGACATGGACGTGAAGTGAACAGTGAGGGGAAATGTTGCCACAAGCTGCAGATGGACAACTTTCATTGGAACAGGAGGAGGCCATTCAGCCCCTCAATTCTGCTCTGCCATTCAGGATGATCATGGCTGATTTGTGCCCTAACTTGCAATTTTCAAAACCCTCCAATTTCATCAATAAACAACAGACAAGATGAATATTGAAAAACTGATCATCTGCAAATGCTGGGACATCAGGAGCAAAAGCAGACATTGCTGGAAAGATTCAGCAGATCTGGCAGCATCTGTGGAGAATGCATCTTTGGGTCCAGTGTCCAGTCAGGTGACCAGCTGCAGCTGACCATTCTGTCTTTTCTGTAACACTCTCTGGAAAAGATTCTGGTGCGAAGGGGATGAGATTGTCAATAACAACTGAGAAAACAGGAGGACGTGCTCAATCAGAATAAAACACATTTTGGTCTTTCACTTTTAACTCAACTGGAAACATTATTCATTAATATTTCTGAAATAGGATAATAGACCAGAAATCTTCATGTCATTGGATCAGAGAAACTGTGTTAATTCTGACCTAGTCCAGCCGACATGTAAATCTAGACCCTGAATAATGGGGTTGACTCTGAAACTTCTCCTGGGCAGTTAGAATGAATGACAAATGCTGCCCCAGCAAGTGATGCCGTGATCCCATGAACAAACAAAACAAATCCAATCGCAGTGGTTCCTTGTGAAATCGCTGGTGGTTCATCAAGCTGGATATCTGAGTGCGTGGCTTCCCACATTTAGAACAGGTGAATGGCCTCTCCGCAGTGAGCATTCACTGGAGGACAGTGAGGCTGGATGGTGTACTGAACCCAGTACACAGTGAGAGCACCTGAATGTTCTATCACTGGTCTCCTGTGACCGGGAGAGATGGTATTCACCATCCCAGGTATACTGGATAAAGATAACTCCAAGAGGGATCTAGTGAGAGTAGATCGTGCGAAACTGTTCACATGCATGAAAGAATGAATAATGAGGAGGCACCGATGTAAAGGGATTGGCAAAAGAAGCACATGTGACATGAGACAAAACGTTTTCATGCAGAGAAATGTTATGATCATGAACGCAATGCCAAAGACCAAGGTCCAGCCAGGTATAATGAGAGAATAGAATTGAGCAGTTATTGGAAAGGGACGAATGGGAAGGTTTATGGGGTAAAGGTAAAGAGTGGCATTCAGTGAGGTGATCTTTTGGAGAGCTGATGAGTCAATCAGCCACATTTTGTCCTTCTGTGAACATTTCATTCTGAGCCCTCTAAGGAATTATCAGAGCAGGGATTGTGAAGAGGTCAGATTGAATGAGAATCTCGGTGAACAAAAGTGAGACACCTATACAGAAAGGTTTTGAGATGGATTAAATCAAATGTTATAAATTTGCATGGCCACCAACATTACAGCAGTTACAAGTGGGAGTGATCAAGAGAGTGGAATTAGAACAGCAAATAAATCTTAAACATTTATGCAGCTAAAGGGGATGCTGGACAAAGATACCACATTTAGTGCTTATTCCATTCCAGACACACCAGCCAGGGAGCACATCCAGCTGTATCTACCATATTGATGTCTTTAAGATTTTTGTTCATTTGAAATGTTTCACGTTTAGATAGTCTAGAGAAGACAGCTTCATTCTCCTCAATCTCTTCTGCCAGGACAATGCTGCTGTTAGAATTCAATTCACTGTGGCGTGTTACTGGCTGCTTCATGGACTGGAACTGGCAATTGAGACTGAAAGGTTACTGTATAAAATGTGTAAAATTGAATTGTCAGATTGCCAGAGACATGAGGGGCTTTAAGAAAAATAAATTAAATGTTGGGCATTGAGTGTCAGAGCGCCTACTGTTGTGGGGGCATCCTGTTCAGATACAATCTATTGGTAATTGTTAGAATTGACTTATACTGGCTCCAGAGAAGTGGTCAGAACATTATAACGGTCATTGGAAATGGTAACAAATTTCCCATGGGTTACAAATCATAAATGACAGAGTAAGTACAAGTTCTGCTGGTAAAGTGAATAAAGTTATTTAAAATGCCCCAAATTTACTTTCAGAAACAAGTGAGAGAAAGGCACATTAAGTATGTCATTGCATTAGTCCAAATTTAGAAATTCAGGAGAACTGAAGGGAGAGCTGGTGTTGGGAGTTGTACTAATGATAGGGGAAACCTTGTTTTACAGAGAGGAGAGTTCCCAGATGGGAAACTCAGCTTTAACATCACATCAACTGTAGAGTTATCCAAGTCCTCAGGTCCTGATCCTTATCCGTAATATGGAAGGGGAAAGCAGCATTCACAGTCCAGATAAAGCATTCCCGTGCTATGCATGTGGACGAATATTTAACTGGTCATGTGATCTGGGAAGACCCCAATATGTTTGGACCAGGGTGAGGCTGTGTAAATGTAAGGACTGTGGGAATGGATTCACTTAAACCTCCCAGTGCGACACTGACTGACACAGTCACACTGGGGAGAGGCCGTTCACCTGCCCCATGTATGGGAATGGAACTACTCGATATTAAAACCTGCTGAGGCACCAGAGATGGCACAGTGGATTTAGACCCTTCACCTGCTCCATGTGTGAGAAAGGATTCATTCAAATCTCTCATCTGCGGAGACAACAGTGCATTCCCAATGGGGAGAGGCTATTCACCTGCTCAGTGTGTGGGAAAGGATTCACTCAGTGACCTCCCGAAACACCAGCGAACTCACTCTGGGGAAAGGCCATTCACTTGCTCCCAGTGTGGGGAGAGATTCACACAAATGCACCACCGGCGGAGTCCCGAGTGAGCCCACACAGGGAGAGAGGCCATTCAGATGCTCAGTGTGGGAGAAGGGATTCAGTGATTCATCTTGCCCCCGAGACCCCAGCAGGTTCACGCTGGGTAGGAGCTGTTCACCCCTCTGTGTGACAAGGGATTTTCTGGTTCTTCTACACGATTGAGAGACCAGTGAGTGCTCAAAGGGAAGTGGACATCCCCCTGCTCCGTGTGGACTGCAGGACTCTGATTCTGATGTTATTGTTCATCAGAGTCAGGAGTGGACCTTGTGCATGTTGACACTGTTGGAGTATTGATATTGTGGTTGTTAACCACGTTAACTGGGCTGGAGTTGACTGAACTTACATTGCCATTATCTGAACCTCAGGGTGTCTCTCTGGGCTGTACGTCTTCACAAACAGCAATGTTACAATGAGCAGGAATCATCTGTTTTGATTTAAATTGTGATTGTAGCACGGCTGCTTGACAGCATCAGGTATAAGGTTGGAGTCCAGCCTTGGTCAACGGCCTGTGTGGAGTTCTCACATTCTCCCCGTAATAGACTGGGTCCCCTCCAGGTGCTCTGGTTTCCGCCCACAGTCCAAAGATGCGCAGATTAGGTGGATCATTCGTGCTAACTTGTCCACAGTGTCCAGGAATGTGAAGACTAGGTGGATCAGCCATGGGAAATGCAGTGTTACAGGGATGGAGTGTTCTGGGAGTGATGTTCTTCGGATGGTCGGTGTGGTATGATGGGCCAATGCTCTTCTTCGACATTCTCGGAATTCTATTCCATGATTTAGAGTAAAGGCTAAACAGCAGGGTGTCCTTGGAGAAGGAGCATGTGGTGTGCATCAATCTGCTCGATGCCTTTAGATAGAGGTGGGCACCGCAGGAGACAAAGTGCTTTATCTCCACCGCTGCCCCCTTCCCACAACTCTACTTTGATTTAGTCCCTTCTCACTCGGTCACTTGTTATGGTTTTCTTGGCACATAATAGGCTTCATTTGGAAATACTCAAGTGGTTACACAAATGGTTTACTGCTGGTGATGATATGTCTAGATTAGAGTGGTGCTAGAAAAGCACAGCAGGTCAGGCAGGATCCGAGGAGCCGGAAAATCAAGGTTTTGGCAAAAGCCCTTTTCCAGCTCAACTCTAATCTAGGCTCTGGTTTCCATCATCTGCGGTCCTCACTTTTGCGCTGCTGGTGATTTTATGTTAACCAAAAGCAAAATGGCATAACGACAATTTTGATGGTGGGAAAGTTGCTGTGATAACATTTCTGGGTTGGGCAAAAAAGAACACTTCGCAGCTCACAGAACGAGAACTGAAAAGCAGTTAAATCAAACCAAAGGTTCAGAGAGGGAGGGATTATTTCCCTGGAGGTCGAATAGCTAGAAAGTGATGGTGTCCGGGAATAGACAGGATTTTGTTTTACCGAGATTGAAAGCTTTAAAACTGTTATATGCAGACAGTTAACGTCATTTTCTTTAATTCCATTTGCTGTGCAAAAAAAACTTTTACAACATTCTAAAACCAAAATTGACTAAATTTGTGTTAATGATAAATGTTAAATAAAATCCATCAAACCATCCCGCCTGAAAACTGTTGTGGAAGTGCAATCTCCTGGAGAATCCCTGGCTACTACTTCCTACCCGGGACCCATTGCTATATACACACCTGGGAGATAGCAGCAGGAGGAGACCAGTCAGCCTTTCAATCCTGCTCCACCATTCAATGGGAAACAGCTGACCATCCAGCTCAGTCTCCTGTTCCTGCTGTGCTCCAATCCCCTTCCATGACTTTACCTTGAAGAACTATATCCAAGTCCTCCTTTGGTTTCGCTGCCTTTTGTTCCAGTGACGTTGTGTGTTACTGTGTGCGTGTAGGCAGGGGTAATGTGATGGTGCTGCCTCCTGGAGGATGCACTCAGCACCCCTCATCATCCTGCAGTAACATCAACCGGGTTTCAGCAACTAGAGATAGAACCCATTTCCAGGATATGGACATCACTGGCTCAGCAGCATTTATTCCCGGTCTCTAGTTATCCTTGAGAAGGCGGTAGTGAGCTGCTGTCTTGTACAAATCACAGTCCATTTGGTGCAGATCGATAGACAATGCTGTGAGGAGAGTGTTGCAGGATTTTGGCTGAGTGATTCTTTATCTTTGCTTCTTCAAATGCTGGTTAACTTAATCACAATCTGCACATGATTTTGAGATTTCAGTCTGCAAATCTTCACCATCTAGCACCCTGTGTAAAGGAATATGTACAGGTTACAAATTCAGAACAGACAAATCTAGTTTCTCTGGAATATCTTTTCCCCCTTTCTTCCCTTAAAGCGGGAAACCTCCATTCCACTTACTCTCTCGCACCATTCTGACTCTGCTACCCCCTAAAGTACCTCCTCATTCTCATGGAATAACTGATAAACAGCTCCATGCCACCACTTTCTGTCCCTAGTTAGACTCTGCACCCTTTCTGGGTTCACTTCCTTGCCCTTCAGTGCTGCTCGTCAATAATGTAACAGCAGAATGAAACAAAAGGAAACAGAAAGGGAGGTGGCAGATCCTGGACAGAAGATGAACCTTCAATCTGGGAGAATGGGTCAGATCCTTCTTCGTTCCCCATTAGCTGATTCCCAGCATTTCAATGAATTGAGGATGGAGAGTGGTCCTACATGGGTGTAGTGACACTTTGACCCCCTCCCCCAAGAGATCAACAATATGAGATACATTTCCCCTCCAGCCAATCACAGTGTGAAATACTTTCCGCAAAGTATACTTACCCAAAGCACATGCTCCAAAACCCACCCACATTCTGTACATGTACAGTGCCGGGTTTCTCCGCACACGTGTGGTCCCTGCCTCAGGGATTGTGGGAGTTGTCGTCCCCATGAATCCATTGGAGCCCTGTCTCTGGAAAGGGAATGAAAAGTGGAGGCTGGAGGGTGTTGTGTATAGGATCCCCATTCAGACACACAGAACATATGGACTGTCATTGGGTTTTGCTGAGACATCTGCTTCCACAACCTGATTTTCTGATGTAAGGAATATAGATTCAGACAACTGGGGCGTGGGGAGGTTAATAGGAGGAGCAGATTTTAAGCAGAGGTGGCTCAATGTTAGCATTGCTGACTCACAACATCAGGGACATGGATTTGATTCCAGCCTTAGGTGGCTGTGTGGAGTTTACACGTTCTCCCCGTATCTGTGTGGGTTTCCTCTTGGTGCTCCAATTTCATCCCACAGTCCAAAGATGTGCAGGTTAAGTGGATTGGCTGTGCTAAATTCCCACAGTGTCCATGCCTGTGCACGTTAAGTCATTAACCATGGGAAATACAGGGAATCGGTGAGTCTAAATGGGACGTTCATCATAGGGTTGGTTTGGACTCCATGGACGATTACCCTGTTTCTGCACTGTAGGGATTCTACTCTATTCTCATGAAGAAGAATGTACGTATCTCAACGTGCTGTGAATCTGTGGAATTCCCTATTCAAAATGCAGTGGATGCCAGGACAATGAGCAAATTTACTGAAGAGATAGAGATGTTGAATTTGCAATGAGATGAAGGGTGAGAGAGAGCAGGTGGGAAAATCCAGCTGAGACCGAGGTGAGCTCAATCATCACCGTATTAAATGGGGGAGCTGGTTCGAAGGGCTGCATTGCCTCTCCTGTGCCCAGTACGTATCTTCTTATGGTAATAACTGGAAATCTGAATCCAAAACCCACCACCTTTACCAAAGGAGATTTTTGGAAAAAGCAGGATAGTCAGGTGGAATAGCATTTCAAATTAGATAGTAAGGAAGCATGTGGGAGATAATGATTTTTCAATTTTAAACTGAGGTGAGTTAAAGATCACACAACACCAGGTTTGTAGTCAAACACGTTTAACTGGATCATGATGAAGGAGCAACGCTCCGAAATCTCTTGTGCTTCCAACTAAACCTGAAGGACTATAACCCGGTGTTGTGAGATTTTTAACTTTGTACACCCTAGTCCAACACCGGCATCTCCAAATCATGTAAACTGAGAGGAGACAGTGATTTATGGTTTTAGTCTGTGTGGTACATTCACACCGCCCAGAACACTCTGTTGTGAATATTCACCCTGTACTTTATTACAAAGCCAAGGTCTCTGACAATGAAAACCAAAACACCCAGGTAACATCACCTCACCTCGTCATCTGATAAAAGACTTGTGATAAGTATGGTTGAATTTAGAATACAGTTGGAAAGTGGGAAGATTAAATCCAATCCCAAGATCCTTTGCTTAAACAAAGGAGACTACAATAGGATGAGGCAGAAGTTGACTAATGTAGACTGGAAACAAAGACTTTAGGATGGGACAGTTGATAGACAGTGGAGGAATATCAAAGAATTTTTCCAAACTGGTCAGCTAATGTATATATCAGTGAAAAGGAAGGACTGTAGGAAAATGAGTAATCTGCCATGGGTGTCTTAAGCATAGAAATAGAAAACATACAAATTGGCAAAGATCAATGAGAAACTAGGAGATTATAAAAACTTTAAAGATCAACAGAAATTTGGATGGGATTAGGGGAGCAAAGTGATTAGTAGCTAATCCCCATGGCCAGAATAGCAGTTTACACTGCTAGAAGGGAATCTATTGTGTGGGGAACATATTGCCTCTGTAATTGTTGAAGCACTTAACTGTTACCATAGAGATAATACTGATCAAGTTAAAAATCACAGCACACTCCAAAAGCTTGTACTTCCAAATAAACCTGTTGGACTATAACCTGGTAATATGTGGTTTTTAATTTTGCACATCCCTCTCCAACACCAGTTCTTTCACATCAGAATCCTGACAGACAGCCCCACTGAAACTACAGGGCCTGTCAGATACCTGACTGAGCCACATGGGGCGTGGGGGAGGGGTATGTGGTTTAACCACAATGCCGAACTGAACTCTACTTTTTAGCTGCCATTGCCATGGAGATAATACTGAGAGACAGCGTCCTTTCAAAACCACAAAGGTATAAGAATGGGACCCGCACATCGGACGGGGGGGAGTTACCTGGTGCTGCCTCGAGATGTTTTGCATGTACACCATCCAGGTAACTGCCATGTCTCATCAATAAATATTCAAAGAAGACCTCTCAGAGTTCTGTACCGAGTTATTCCTATCCAGCAGGGGTTAGGAATATGAGCACACATCAGTCAGTCTTCACAGTGGTGGATACGAAAAGCATGGGGAGCATAAGGAGACTGAGGAAGGTGAGGACCAAAAAACAATCATGATCATGAAAGCGTTCGAGCTGGGCAAGCTAATGGAGCTAAAGGTAGATGAGTCTCTTTGCCCTGGTGGAATACATCCCAGGGTGCTACCAGAGATAGCGGGAGAAATAGTAAATATACTTGGAGTCAGAGTCCTACAGCAGAGACAGATCCTTTGGACCAAACTGGCTCATGCCGGCCAAAATGTCCATCCACGCTAACCCCATTTTCCTGAACTTGGCCCATCTGCTTCTGACCCTTTGCTATCCATATATTTGTCCAAGTGTCTTTTACATGTTCTTAATGTACCCACCTCAACCACTTCCACTGTCAGTTCATTCCATATGCATACCAACCTCTGGTAAAACAATTGCCGCTCAGACTCCATTTCATAATTTTTCCTCTAACCTTAAACTATGCCCTCCACTCCTTGATTTCCTGGGAAAAAGACTGAGTGCCCAAGTCTCACATGATCTTATACACTTCCAAAAAATATCCCCACGCTGTTTCCTCTGTTCTAAACAAAAAATTTTCCTCGCTTGCTCAACCTCTCCCTATAACTCAGACCCCTGAGCCCTGGAAAAAAATCCTTGTAAATTTCCTCTGCACTTTTTACAGTTAAAATACTGAAACCTACATTACATTCATCACATTTCCAGGTATCCTTGTTTCTTTCTGTTTGCATGATTAATTTAAAAAATTTTCCTCATACAAAGCGAATCTGTAGCTTAATTGTTCCTGGGAAATGTGCCATGTTTTTTCAGACTTTTAAAAACAAATGAACTCTCTCTCCACAGTTATCACACTAACATGGATTTGGCTGTGTCTCAGTAATTTTTCCAGTCACACTGACATTTGAAATACTCGCCCACGGACCGAATACACACTTTTCCTTCCACATGAAAATGCCAATAATATTTAGATCGGCACGGATCAAGTAACTATCAAAATTGAACATGAAGTTCAATTTGAATTTTTCATCCACAAATCCGCCCTTTCGGTACTCCACAACAGAGAAAAAAAAACAAGTCACCACTGTTAACACAAGATGGAAATTCATAATACAATTGTGGTATTAAATTGTAGTTTCCTTTGTTCCCCCAAAGCTTTAAATCTCAGTCTCACAATTTCTCTATTCTGTGAACTGAAATCCAAACCAATCTCCTCACTCTTTTCCTCCACATCCAGTTCTCACACTCTCTTCTGTTTGATTTCAGCTTCCTAGCTCCTGCCTGCAGACAAAGAACCAAAAAAAGGGGCGGCACGTTGGCACTCCTCCCCCACAGCAATAGGATCCCAGGTTCGATTACAGCCTTGGGTGACTGTCTGTGTGGAGATTGCACATTCTCCCCGTGTCTGCGTGGGTTTCCTCTGGGTGTTCCTGTTTCCTCCCACAATCCAATGATGCGCAGGTCAGGTGAATCGGCCATGCTAAATTGCCCACCGTGTTAGTTGCATTAGTCAGAGGCAAATGGGTCTGGCTGGGTTACTCTTCCGACGGTGGGTGTGGACTGGTTGGGCCGAAGGGCCTGTTTTCACACTGTAGGAAATCTAATCTAATCAAATCAAATCAATGAGTCTGACTTGGAGCCTCCTGGGTGTTGGTGAATCCTCCCCCCACCTCCCAGGGTTTCCTTCTGGGACAGAACCGCACTGATTTTTTTTCCCCAATCTGGAACCTCTTATTTATTTCCCCCACACCGATCCTCTGATGAGAACCATCCTGCACACTGGCCAAAATTATATCTGGTTGAACTAAAATGAATCAAATTTGCACTTTAATTGTAGGCCCATCTTTGTTCCTTTCCGTAACATTCCTGAATCTTGAGTTCTGATAAATTTCTGCAAAATGCTCCCCCACTTATATGCCGACCACTTGTCATGATATCAGGGCAGGGGCCATTCCCCTGGTCCTGTTCTCAGAGGGAGGAAGGGAGGGAGTTCCCAATAGCAGATTAACCCCACACACCCATAGCCTCTCTCCCTGGCACTGACCCACCCTGCACATACGCCAACAATTGCCCAGAACTGCGCCGTGCACTGGTCTCCCCTCCGACAGATCATGCTTCAGATCACATCGGAGCCTGGGTGATTGACAGCAGCCGCTGCACCATAGGGTGGAGGAAGCAGGGCTAGAGGACTGGGACAATGGGATTGTAAACAATGAATGAATGTGGAGGACACTGGGGAATGGACAGATCAGTGAGGGACAGGAGCAGTGCAGCAGCAAGAGGGGATTCTGGAAAAACTGAGCAATGGGAGAGTCTGACAGGTGAGAAACTACAGGGAGGTTTGGAGGCACACGCAGAGACAGCTGGGATACAGTATGGCCTGGTGTCTTGGTTATGATTTCGAATCAGCCTCTTCAAAGATGCTGTTACTCAACTCAGAACACAATCCTCCTGGTCCAGAGGTAAGGACACGACCACGATTTCTTGTTGGGCTAGTGGAAAGACGGGAAGATTTTCTCCTTCTCACATAGAAACTCCATGAGCTCCTCCCACTTACTGTCTACGGTGGGGATGGAGGAAACAGAGCAGATGGGAGGGAAGTTAGTGATATAGAGACTGCCTTTCCAATGGAACTCACCTGTGTTGGTGATATTAACAAGACTCAATCCACAGTCACTCACACAAAGCTGGTGTACTTGAACTTTATCCAGCATGTTAACACCCATAACTGGATAATACAGATCAATGTACAGAGTTAAGTCTTGGATTTTAAGAACTGCTTTGTGTGAGAGAAATTACGTTTTAGGAACCTGAGTCTATTTCTTTGAAGTAACAACAAAGAGGATTGATGAGGGCAAAGTGGTGGAAATGATCTACATGGACTTCAGTAAGGTGTTCAACAAGGTTCACCGTGGGAGACTGGTCAGCAAGGTTAGATCTCATGGAATATAGAGAGAACTAGCCATTTGAATACAAAACTGGCTCAAAGGTAGAAGACAGAGAGTGGTGGTGGAAGGTTACTTTTCAGATTGGAGACCTGTGGCGAGTGGGGTGTCACAAAGGATCGGTGCTGGATCCACTAATTTTCATCATTTATATAAATGATTTGGATGTGAATACAGGAAGTACTTTTAGTAAGATGACACCAAAATTGGAGGTGCAGGGGACAGCGAAGAGGATTACCTCAGATTACAACGGGACCTTGATCAGATGGTTGAATGTGCTGAGGACTGGGAGATGGAGTGTATTTTAGATAAATGTGAAGTACCGCATTTTGGGAAAGTAAATATGAGCAGGATGTATACACTTAATGGTAAGATCCTCGGGAGTGCTTCTGAATAAAGAGACCTTGGCGTGCAGGTTCATAGCTCCTTGAAAGCAGAATCGCAGGTAGATAGGATAGTGAAGAAGGTGTTTAGTATGCTTTCCTTTATTGGCCAGAGCACTGAGTACAGGAGCACCAAGAGTCATTCTAGATCCAGTGACCCTTCCTCAGAACCGATGGAAGCTGGGAAAATTAGAATCCCTACAGTGTGGAAACAGACCATTCGACCCAACCAGTCCACACCCACCCTCTGAAGCGTTTCTCAACCAAACCCATACCCCGACCCTATTATTATACATTTCCCCTGACTAATGCACCTAACCTATACATCCCTGAACACTACGAGAAATTGAGCTTGGCCAATTCGCCTAAACTGCATATCTTTGGACTGCAGGAGATAGGGGTTAAAGAGTAAATAATAGGTGGGGACAGAGCCCAAAGAGAGACAGGAATATTTGGAAAGACAAGTTTGTGGATAACAATCTGGCTTGGAGGGTGCATAGCTGTTAATGGAGGGGACAGCAACCTGTGTCTGGCAACATGTCAGTGGAGGTGCTGGAAATTGCATCTGATTATCTATGTTCTGCTGCAAAACAGACACTGAGCTTTCAGTTGCCTGTCACTTTAATACACGAGTTTGTTCCCTGGCCAACATCTCTGTCTCATGCTTACTACAGTGTTCTAGTGAAGCTTGATGCAAGCTGGCAGAACACTCGAGAAATACCAAAACGACCCATATTTCAAGAACTGCAATTTCCTTTCCCATGTGGTCAACAATACACTCCAGTGTATCTCTACCACTTCCTGCACCTCTGCCATTGAATCACATCTCTGCAACTGCAACAAGGATAAAACCCCCAAGTCCTCACCTTCCACCCAGATACAACGCATCATCCTACGCTATTTCCACCACCTACAATCAGATTCCACCAGAGATATATTTCCCTCTCCATTCCTTTCAGCACTCCACAGAGACCATTCCCTGTGAATTCCTAGTCAGATCCATGCTCCCCACCAACCCACCATCCACCCTCAGTACCTTCATTTACCATTGTAAGAGGTGTTAAACCTGTGCTCACACCTTCAAAGGACCCTTCCATATCCAGCAGGGCTTTTCCCGCACATGCAAACACCTCACCTATTATGGCCTTTGCTTTTAATGTTATCTCCTCTCCACTGGGGAGTCAGGACACCAACTTGCGGAAGCTTTCAGGGAAGATTTCTGGGACACATGCACCAACCAACCCCGCAATCCTGTGGCCGACCACTTCAACTTCCCCACACACTCCGCAAAGGACATGCATGTCTTGGACTGCCTCCATCACCAAATCCCAGCCACTCGACACGTGGAGGAAGAAAACCTCATCTTCCACATTGGGACCCTTTAGCCACAGAATCAAGGTTTCTTCATCTCCCCTCCCCTACCTTATCCCAGATACAACCCTCCAACTCGACACCACCCTCTTGAACTGTCACACCTGTCCATCTTCCTTTCCAATTATCCACTCCACCCTCTCTCCATTACCCTCCACCTACATCTACCTATTGCCATCCTCGCTTCCTTTCCACCAACCCCACGCATCCCTCTTCTTTATCTCTCAGCATTCTTACTCCCCCCCCCGACCCCACCCCACCCAATCCCGGCATTCCTGATGAAAGGAATATGCCCAAAACATCGACTCTCCTGTTCCTGAGATGCCACCTGTCCTGCTGTGCTTTTCCAGTGCCACATGTTAACACAAGCTGGAAGAACAACACCTCATCTTCTACTTGGGGACCCTGCACCCCTCTAGCCCCAGTATCAAATTCAATAATTTTAGGTTCTGAACTCTCCAATGTCCTATCACCCTAGCCTCTTAACCCCCAAACTAGAGCTTGTTATTACATAGACTGCCATTACACATTACCTATGTTTAGCCACTAACAGTCCCCAGAAACAGCTATTCATCCACCCCCAGCCAGATCGTTATCCACTCCTTTATCCAACTGCTCCCATCTCTTTGGAGTCTATCACCACCTATCATTTACTCCTTAACCCCTATCTTCTGCATATAAACCGACATTTCTTTTCAGTAATATCAGTTCTGAGGAAGGGTCAGCGGATCCACAGATGCTGCCAGACCTGCAGAGCTTTTCCAGTACCATTTGATGTTGTGTGAGATTTAGAGCATCCGCAGTTCTTTCGGTTCTAATTTAACAGGAATTTCTAATTCAGGTCTAGCAGCCTAAAATCTTGCGTTTATAAACCCTCCCAGTCCACAATAACACCATTTCTTCCCCAGACTTTGCATTCTCTCCCACTCCCTTCACACTCACTAGGTCCCCCCTCACCCTGACACTGCGTCTGCACAGCTCATGGCCACATGTTGGCCTGCTGGACCCACCCCAATTCCCTCCCATTGGCTGGAGGATCATGCCAAATCTCCCATTGGTCTGAAGCTGCTGTCAATCCCCCGGGCCCCATTGTGACCTGGTGCTCTCCTCCCAAGAGCATCGGATGCTGAGGGGTGACCTCATTGAGCTTTATAAAATCATGAAGAGTACGGATGGGAAAAATAGACAAGGTCTTTTGCCTGGAATTGGGGAGTCTAAAACGAGAGGGTGTAGGTTTCAGGTCAGAGGGGAAAGAGTTAAAAGGGACCCAAGAGGCAATTTTTTTCACACTGAGATTGGTGCGTGTATGGAGTCTTCTGTTCGGGGTAGTGCTGGAGGCTCGTACAATTCCACCATTTGGCATCTGGATGGGTGTGCGAATAGGAAGGGTGAAGAAGGACATGTGCCAAGTGTTGGCAAATGGAACTAGATTAGGTTGGGACATCTGGTCGGCATGGATCAGTTTGAACAAAGGATCTAATTCCATGCTGTATGCCTCTATGATTCTGCCCTGGGATGAGCTTCATCATTCACAGTGAATGGGGCAGTAACAGAGCACAGGGATTTGGGGCTATTCAGCCCAATGGGTCTGTACACTCCCCCTCTGGAGATGGTGCCAGTCTACCCCAACTCTCCTCCCATTTGTCTGTGGCCTCCAAATCCTTCCTTAAAAAACTTAAATTCCAAATTTGTTTTGACAATAACGACTGAATCTGCATCCAGCTGTCTGTCAAACTGTTCCAGATGCTCAGACGTTGGTGAGTAAAATAATTCTCACATTTTTAACCCTCATTTTTTGCCAGTTACCTGGAGTTAGTTACTAAAAATTGTGAAGTTAATAATTTCTCCCTGTCTCTCTGTAAATTAAATATCCTGGAAACAAATCTGCTCCTGGTCGAAATCACTGCCTAACCTTCTCAGATCCAAGGAGAATTATCTGACCTTCTGCTAACTCTCCATCAAAGAAAAACCCTTTTTAATTTTACTAGTGCCATAAAGATGTACAGCAGAGAAACAGACTCTTCGATCCAACTTATCCATGCCGACCAGATATCCTAAAATAATATCATCCCATATGCCAGCACTTGGGCCTATATCCTTATAAACTGTTGCTAATCATGTACAACATCTCAAAGGCATAATTGGGTAGTTGTACCAGCCTCCACACTTTCTCTGGCAGCCCATTCCATACACGTACCATGTTCAGCTGGAAAACGTTGCCCCTTAGATCCATTTTAAATCTGTTCCCTCACAACTGACGCCTGTGCCACCAAGTTTGGACTCACATATCCTGGGAATAAGACCCTGGTATTTCACCCATTCCATGCCCCTCACAATTGTATCCGATGCTCCAGGGGAAACAGCCCCAGCCTGTTCACCCTCTGCCTATATAGCTCAATGCCTCAACCCTGGCAACATTCTTGGTGGATCTTTTCCGAACCCTTTCAAGTTTCACAACATCATTCCGATAGCAGGGAGACTAGGACTGAAAGCAGAATTCCAGAAGTGGTTGAATCAATGTGCTGTGCAGCCGCAAAGTGACGTCCCAACTCCACTCCTCAATGTACTGACTAGTAAAGGCAAGTAGACCAAACACCTTCTTCACTTCCCTGCCTATGATTCCACTTTCAAGGGACTATGATCCTGCTCTCCAAGGTCTCTTTGTTCAGCAACACTCCCCAGGACCTTCCCATTAAGTGTATAATTCCTGCCCTCATTTGCTTTTCTCACATTTATTTGAAATAAACTCGATCTGACAATCCTCAGCCCATTTGATTGAAGTCCCATTGTACTCTGAGGTAACCGTGTTCGCTCTCCAGTGCCCCTCCAACATACTAACTATATCTCATATATTCACATAGAAATCATTGATATAAATGATGAAAAACAGTGGACCCAGCACCGATCCTTACACCATATTGCTCATCACAGGCCTTCTGTCCGAAAAGCACTGTCCTCCATCTCCAACATTCCAGCCAAGTTGTATCCAAATAGTTGGTTCTCATGGTTCTAACTTGCTAACCAGTCAGTTATGTAGAACCTTTTTGAATGTCTTTCTGAAGTCCAAGTTAGTGATTTCTGTACAAAGCCATGCTGACTATCCCTAATCACTTCTTGACTGTCCGATTACATATAAACCTGTCCTTCAGAATTGCTTCCAACACCTTGTCTGCCACTAACTTCAGGCTCACTAGTGTATTGTTCCCTGGCCTTTCCTTATCACCTTTCTCAAATAATGGTGCCTGTCTTGCAGCACCTCACCTGTGGCTATCGGTGATAGAAATATCTCATCAAGGGGCCTGGCAATCACTTTCGTAACTTCCCACAGAGATTTGGGATACACCTGATCAGGTCCCACCGATTTACTCAGCTTTATGTATAAGACATCCAGCACAACTTCCTCTGTAATATGGACAGTTGTCAAGTTATCACTATTTATTTCTCCAAAGTCGCTAGCTTCCATATCCTCTTTCAGTAAAAGCTGACATGAAATCCTCGGATAGTATTACGCCCACCTTCTGTGGTTCCACAGACAGCCTTGTTGACATTTGCGGGTCCATATTCTCTGCCTCGTTACTCTTTTGTCCTTAGTGCTTTGTAGAATCTCTTTGGGTTGTCCTTAAACCTCTTTCCCCCCTTAGCTACCTCATGTATCATTTTTGCCCTCCTGTTTTCCCTCAAGTGTACTCCTACTGCACCAACACTCCGAGGGATTCACTCAAACCCAGCTGTCTATACCTGCCATATCCCTCCTTCATCTTTTTGACCAGACCCTCAATTTATCTAGACACACAGCATTCTCTACACCTACCAGACTTGGCCTTAACAGGAACATACTGTCTATGTTCTCTTGTTGTCTCATTTTCACAGGCCTATGGAGGCAATGGCAGATGAGGACATGGAAACACTCATACTCAGTGAAGAGGTAGCGTTGGGAAAGATAACAGCCCAAAAGTGCATGGGTCTCCTGACGGTGATGGAATGCATCCCAGTGGACTAAATAAATGGCGAAGGGTCTATTGCCCTTCCTTGCTAGAGGGATGGTTATGCTGCAGCTGTCCAGAGTGCTGGTGAGGCCACACCTGGAGTACTGTGTACAGGTTTGATCTCCTTACTTCAGTAAAGATGTACTGACACTGAAGGGGGTGCAGAGGAGGGTCATTAGTTTGAGTCGGGAGTTGAGAGGGTTCGCGTATGTGGAGAGACTGAATAGACTGGGATTATACTTGTTGGAATTTAAAAGAATGGGAGGTTGTATTGGAAAAAATAAAATTAAGAAGGGAATAGATAAGATAGAAGCAGGGAGGTTATTTCCATTGGGGGGCGGGTCAACCGAGACAGCATAGCGTCAAAATAAGGGGGTATCTGATTTAGGACAGAGTTGAGGAGACACATCTTCAGCTAAAGGGTTATGAATCTGTGGAATTCCCTGCTGTGTGTAGCAGTTGACGTTATCAACTTGAATATCTTGAAGGCAAAAAGTAGATTTGCAAACAGGAAAGGAATTAAGGGTTATGGTGAGAGAGCAGGAAAGTGGATCTGAGGCCATAAAAAGATCAGCCCTGATCTTATTGAATGGCAGTGTAGGCTTGAGGGGCCAGATGGCCTACTTCTGTTCCTATTACTTCTGTTCTTATGTTCCCACTTTCCAGCCGTCCCTTTATCTGGGTGTTGCAAAGAAATATTGAAAGTTTCCTCCTTGTACCATCAAAAATCACCTTTGTCCAACTTTGAACACCAACTTTTAGATCTTGTCTATTATTTTCTGCAACTATTTTAAAACTAGTAGAATTATCGTCAGAGAATCCCAATTATGAAGCAGGCCATTCGGCCCCTCACATCCACACTGACCCTCACAGCCTCCCATCTTACCCCTGTAATGCTGCACCTCTCATGGCAAATCCATATATCCTGCACATCCCTGAACACTGTTGGCAATTCAGACTGGATTATCCACCCAACCTGCACACCTTTGGACTGTGGGAGGAAACCACAGCACCCGGACGAAACCCACACAGACAACCTCAATAAGGTGATCATTCTGTTTTTATTTCCCAGTTCCACCCAAGTAATTTCAACTGGCGAACCCCCATGAATATCCTCCCTAAGCACAACAATAATGTTATACCTAATCAAAAACACCATTTCACCTTTTCTCTTATCCCCCTTTCTATCCTTCCTCTTACATCTATTCCCTGGAACATTAAGCTACCTGTCCTTTCCAACCTAAGCCGCATTTCTCTAATACCCACTATATCCCAGAACCATGTTCAAAACCATATCTTCAGCTCAGCTGCTTTCCCTCTAAAACCTCTTGCATTGAAATAAATGCTGTGCAGTGCTATCAAAAGGACAGCTGATGGGCAGAGGGGGTGGGATGGCTCTGTTGGTGTAGGATGACGTTCAGCCCCTTGCGAAGTGGGAGACACAGAATCAGGAGATGTAGAGTCAGATTGGAGGGTGACTAATGTTGTCTCACGTTTCAAGAAAGGTGGGAGATTGAAGACAAGGAATTATAGACTGGTTAGCCTGATGTGAGTGCTGAGAAAGTTGCTGGAGTCAATTATAAAAGATGAAATAATGGCTCATTTGGATAGCAGTAATATGTTTCGCCAGAGTCAGCATGGATTTACAAAGGGGAATACACTGACTTGGATTGAAAATTGGCTGGCCGATAGGAAGCAAAGAGTAGTGATAAACACTTCCTTTCGGAATGGCATGCAGTGACTAGTGGGGTACCACAAGGTTCGGTGCTGGGACCGCACCTGTTTGCAATATACATTAATAATATAGATTAACATATTAAAAGTAATGTGAGCAAATTTGCTGATGACACAAAGCTGGGTGGCAGGGTGAAAGGTGAGGAGGATGTTATGAGAATACAGGTTAACTTGGACAGGCTAGGTGAGTGGACGGATGCATAGTAGCTGCAGTTGAAAGTGGATAAATGTGTGGTTATCCACTTTGGAGGCAAGAACAGGAAGGCAGATTACTATCTAAAAGGAGTCAAGTTTGTTACAGGGGAAGTACAACGAGATCTAGGTATTCTTGTACATCAGTCAATGAAACCAAGCATGCAGGTACAGCAGGTAGTGAAGAAAGCTCACTGCATGCTCGCCCTCATTACAAGAGGACTTGAGTATAGGAGCAAAGAGGTCCTTCTGCAGCTGTACAGGGCCCTGGTAAGACCGCACTTGGAGTATTGTGTGCAGTTTTCGTCTCCACATTTGAGGAAGAGTATTATGGCTATTGAGGGAATGCTGGGTAGGTTCACGATGTCAATTCGCAGAATGGCGGAATGATCATATGTTGAAAGATTGGCGCGACTGAGCTTGTATACACTTGAGTTTAGAAGAATGAGAGGGGATCGGATTGAGACCTACAAGATTATTAAATGGTTGGACACTCTGGAGGCTGAAAGCATGTTTCCACGGATGGGTGAGTCCATAACCAGAGGACACAGTTTAAAATAAGGGAGAGGGCATTTAGAACAGAGTTGAGGAAAAACGTCTTCACCCAGAGAGTAGTGGACAAAATGGGATGCACCGCCCCAGTAGGCAGTGGAGGCCAAGTCTCTGGATACTTTCAAGACAGAGATGGATAGAGCTGTTAAAGATAATGGAATCAAGTGTTACGGAGATAAGACAGGAACAGAATACTGATTGTGTACGATAAGCCATGATCATAATAAGTGGTGGTGCTGACTCAAAGGGCAGAATGGCTTATTCCTGCACCTATTGTCTATTGTACCTTGTCAGTCCTACCTCATTCTGTGCCTTGCCCATGCCTGCCTTGCCTGTCTAACATCTCAACTGTACCAGCCTCAGACTTAACTCCTTAATCACTATCTCTTTAGGTTTACCCCTACGCCCTCACTGGTTTAATGCCTCCCGAGTAGCACGAGCAAATCTCCCTATTTGGATATTAGACACCTTCCAATTCAGGTGTAATCCATCCTAATTATGACGTCAATTCTACCCCAGCCGAGATTCCAATGATCCAAAAATGTGAATCCTTCTCCTCTGTATCAGATCCTTGTCCGCACATTCATCTGCTCTACCCGGCTATTCCTAAACTCACTAGCATGTGGCACCGGGAGTAATCCAGATATTACTAACCACAAGGACCTGCTTATTATCCTCCAGGCTAATTTGCTATATTCTCTCATCAGGACTTCATCCCTTTCTCTTATGTCATTGGTACCAATGGACAGCGACCTGCCACTGATCAGTCTCCCCTTTCAGAATATTCCGCAGCCTCAAAGCCATCCTTCACCCAGGCAGTAGAGAGGCACCACCCCATTCTGATGTCTCACTGTAAGCTACAGAAACTGCAGTCTGTGCTGCAGACGAGAGAGCCCCCTATGACCATCGATCGCGTGGAACCCGATATATCACATTACACTCGATTCATTAAACTAGTAACTTGTCTGTCAGTGCGATATTCCCATGAGAGTGTGACCCATGACGCTTTCCAAAACAGTATACTTGTTTGAGATGGAAATAACCACAGGAGACTCCTGCACTATTTGCCCTCCACTCCTCGCTTTCTGAGAGGAAACCCATCTACCTGACTGGATCGGCAATTTTCCTACCTTTCTGAAACTGCCACCTATCACCACCACCCCCACTCCCCGCCCCCCGGCTCCTGCAAATTCTTCATTACCTTTAACCAACGCTCCATCTGATCCATGAAATCCTACAGGATTTGCATCCTCACTTCCTGAAGGCAATCAGGATCATTGAAACTTTCCTTAATCTCCTACATAAAACAGGAAGAGCACATCACTTTACGAATGGCCATCTCTGCACCTTAACAGTCCACAGACCCAGAAAAAGGCACAGTCTTCCAGCTTTACAAAACACGACTATAGAATAAATTAGTACCAATATTTTACATTAAAAAACTTAATCAAAGTATCATGAGATGTGTGTTTAAAGAAATAAACGGTCGCCCTACTGAATGTTGTAGCTTTACTAAAATAAAACAGACTAAGATTTATCTTTGAAGTTACAGAAACCCACTGAGCTGTGAGTCGCAGATGAACAGCACTTAACAGAACCTTCGGTCAAATTTGTCCATGACGACCAGATATCTGAACCTAATCTTATCCCTCTTGCCAGCATCTGGGCCATCTCTCTAAATCTTTCCTATTCATGTCAAGAATCCAAATGCCTTTAACATGCTATAATTGTCCACCACTTCTTCTGGCAGCTTATGCCATAGACGCACCACTCTCTGCTTGAAAAAGTTGCTCCTTAGTTCCCTTTTATATCTTTCCCCTCTCACTGTCAACCTATGCTCTCTATTTCTGGGCTCTCCGACTCAGGGAAAAGACCTTGTCTGTTTCCCCTATCCATGCTACTAATGATTTTATAAACCTCTATGGAGGTCACCACTCAGTCTCTGATGCTCCAGAGAAAGAAAGACACAGACTTTTTGCTCTCATCCTGCAGCTGAAACCCTCCAACCCTGTCAATATCCTTGTAAATCTTTTTTGAACCTTTTCAAGTTTTACAACATCTTTCCGATTGGCGGAGAACACAATTGCACAAAATATTGCAAAAGAGGCCTAACCAATGTCCTGCACATGACCTTCCAACTTCGATACTCAATGCTCTGATCAATACAGGAATGTGTTCAAAACACTTTCTTCAATATCGTATCAACCTGCAACTCTACGTTCAAGGAAATATGAACCTGCACTGCAAGATATCTTTGTTCATGAACACTATCTAGGACTTTGCCACTAATGTATCAGTCCTGTTAAGATATGCTTTTCCAAAATGCAGCACGTCACATTTATCTGAATTAAACTCCATCTGCCACTTCTCACCCATCTGAACAACATCCTGTTGTACTCTGAGGTAACCCTCTTCGCTGTCCACTATACCTCCAATTTTGGTGTCTTCTGCAAACTTAGTAACTGTACCTCATATGCTCATACCTAAATCATATATGCAAATGACAAAAAGTAGTGGACCCAGCGCTGATCCTTACAGCACTCCACTGCTCACATGCCTCCAGTCTGAAAAAAAAACCCTCCACCTCCACCCTGCCTTCTACATTTGAGCCAGGCCTGTATCCAAACGGCTAGTTCTCCCTGTATTCCATGAGATGTAACCTTCCTAACCAGTCTGCCATGGGGAACCTTGTCGAGTGGCTTACTGAATTCCATTGATGATGTACACCTCTCTGCCTTCATCAATCCTCTTTGATACATCTTCAAATGCCTCACAAACTTGGTTGAGTTTTGATTTCCCACGCATATAGTTACGCTGACTATCACTAATTAGTCCTTGCTTTTCAGAATACACGGGCATCTTGTTCCACAGGATTCCCTCCAACAACTTGCCCAGCATCAATGTCAGGCTCACCGGTCGATAGTTCCCTGGCTTGTCCTTGCCACCTTTCTTAAATAGCGGCATCACGTTAACCAACCTGTCGTCTTTCGGCATCTCACCTGTGATAATCGATGATACAAATATCTCAGCAAAAGGCCCAGCAATCACCTTCCCAGAGTTCTAGGGTACACCTGATCAGGTGCTGGGGATTAACCAAGCTTTACAGGTTACAAGACACCCAGTGCGTCCTCCTCTGTAAGATGGACATATTCAACATGTCAGCATCTATTTCCCCACATTCTATATTGCCCATGTCCTTCTGCATAGTAAACACTGATGCAAAATATTCAGTTAGTATCTCTCCCATCTCCTGCGGCTCCACGCGTAGGCTGATTTGCTGATCTTCGACGAGTCCTATTCTCTCTCGAGTAACCTTTTTGTTCTTAATGTATTTATAAACACCCTTGGGATTATTCATAACCCTATTTGCCAAAGCAATCTCATGTCCTCTTTTTGCCTTCCTGATTTCCCTCTTAAGTATACTCCTACTGTGTTTAATGCTCAGGATTTTTTGGGGGGATTATTGGATTGGAATAAATGCAAAATATTACATCTTGATAAAACAAACAAGGGCAGACTTACGCCTCGAGTAGTGATATGGAACAAAGAGGCTGAGGGGTTCGGGTCTTTCAAATCTGTGTCACATGTAGACAGGGTGGTTAAGAAGGTGCTGAGTACACTTGCCTTCATTGCTCAGACCTTTGAGTACACGAGTTAGGATGTTATTTTGGATGTTGGGGAGGCCTTTTCTGGAATTGTGTGTCCAGTTCTGGTCGTGCTGATATCTGGAGGACATTATGTAGTTGGACCGGATTCAGAAGAGATTTACCAGGATGTTGATGGGAATGGATAGTTTGAATTATAAGCAGAGGCTGGATAGGTTACGACTTCTTTCACTGGCGCGCAGGAGGCTGAGGAGTGACCTTATTAGACGTTTCTCAAATCATGGAGGAATGGTATCAGTAATGTGAACAGCAGGTGTCCTTTCCGGGAAGGGATGCGATTCAAATCTGGGTACATACCTTTTAAGGTGACAGCAGAACTGCTTTAAAAAGGCGTTTGGAATTTTTTTTTATTTTTGTTCAGATAATGATTTATGTGTGGAATGAACTATCAGAGGAAGTGGTAGTTGTGAATCAAATTACCGTTTTAGGATGGCACAGAGAATAGCACTGCTGCCAGGGTCCCAGGTTCGATTTCAGCTTTGGACAACTGTCTCTGTGGGACTTGTACATTCTCCCAATGTCTGCATGGGTTTCTTCCAGGTGCTCCAGTTTCCACCCTAATGAGAGAGCAGCCTCTGGAGTGGGGAGAGGGAATGCTAAAGGCGGTGGATGGGACACCACTCAGGCACAGTGCTTTGTCCTGGAGGATGATCACTTTCTTTCAAATTGTTAGTATCTGCACTGATGCAGGCAAGTGGAGAATGTTCCAACACAATCATGAAGTGTGCTTGATCGAGAGCAAATAGACATTGGGAATCAGGGGCTTGGAGAAACTAAGGTTGTTCTCCTTGTAGCAAAGGCAATTGCGGATGCGCTGTGACAGAGGGGTTTAGAAAGGTTATGTGTTATAATAATAAACATTTTACACCCATCAGCTCATTATAAAAGGATTACAGGACACACATTAAAGGTTTGGGAAGATTCAAAGGAGAACTATTATGCAGCAAATGGGATTCAGATGGAATACAATACTCACACACAATGCGAATATCCAGGCCCTGATGAATTGACTAATTAAATCAGAGTTTGGTGTTACAATGACTGAGATTACCATCTGAATGTCCACCTGTAGTATCCTGTAATGCAAGTTTATAAAATCCATCACTGTCAGTTCAGGTTAGAAACTCGCACCATCCCCTCCTCCTGGCCCAGGATGACTGGACACATTACCCCTTGTGGAGGTCAGCATTCAGTTCAGAGGGAAATCTATATGGGTTTCTAGGAGTTTATATCATGGGACTTCATGTGACTGAACAGGGCAGATCTTTGACACATGGGACAGAATATTCCAAGAGTCAGTGATATGTGGAGAGCAGGATTTGTTTCTTTTATTTTCCTTCCGTGCTGCCGCTATGCCTCATCAAAAAAACATGCAGCTCCATGGCCAAGTTGCCTCCATTCTGACCAATGGGTAGCAAGCTCCTCCCATAGAGTATCTCTAAAAACAGAGCAACTCTGTACGCTTCACACTTCCCAGGACTCCCAGTAAATATTTAGAATAATGGGGGGGGGGGGGGGGGGGGGGGGGAGTCTGCCAGAAAAAAGGCATAACTGTAAAGTTCTAAGAGGATTGTGGTGAGAGAGACATGCACAGGAGAAGGAAGCAACAAGTTGCCAGATGGAGTATAATTTGGGAAAATGGAAAGTTGGTCATTTTGGAGGAGATAATAAAAGAATCATGATATTTACAATGATGGAAACTGTAGAAAGCTGCACCACAAAGCGACAAGGGTAATTGTTCAGGAAACACAAAGACAGCAGTGTCTGGGTCAGTCACGGAATCAAAGGTTCATTTCAGATTCATCAAGTTTAAGGCCACACCGACATCGGTAAGGAGTTTCAGTAACAATGGAGCTGGGGTGAGGGGGAAACAAGCAACATTTTAGTGATTGGAATTCCTGGTGTTTGTGATTTCGTAGATGTCTGATCGGAAGGCCAGCTTGATGTCAGATATGAGAGCAATATTGTAAAGAGTGCAGTTCTACCTCAGACTGCACCCAGTGAGAGGGAGGGGCTCAGCAGTAGGGGAAAAGAATTTGTAATAGCAACTAAAGATAAAGAGTTTACACATTACGATGTTTTATTGGAGGAAATTGCAGCTAATCGTGTAATGGAAGCGTGATAAGCAGTTGGATTACTTCGCAACAGTGCAGCAATGGAGAGGGATGATGGTGAGGGAGAGCTGGACATTGCCAGTGTACATGTGAAACCTAATACAGCGCTTCTGGACGATGTCACCTCCTGGAAGTATGTAGGTGAGATACAAGAGGGACCAAGGATAGATCCTTGAGGGACACCAAATACAAGGAATTCAGAAAGGAAAGGGAGAGTGGAGATGGAGCAGGATTTATAAATGATGGTGAGGTCATATGTTAGGTTTATTTGCAGAATGGATGAGAAGGATGTAATCAGGAAAGACAGACAGACAGAACAAGGAAGAATACCTGTGAATTGGCGAGGGGGAGTGATGAGGAGGGAACAGAATTGGAATATCTGTAATTTAGCGAGACTAGTAAAATATCAAGATGAGCTCTGATAAGGCTTGACAAGAGACTGGAGAAAGATGTAAGTTTGGGACAAAAACCAGGAACACCATGTGAGGCAGTTTGTCTCGGTGGGCTAGTGGGAGGGAGGGAAGCAGCAGAGGCAGCTGATCGGATTGTCTCAGTCTTAGTGACAGAGAAATTCCATGTGCTCCTTGCTCTTGTTATTGGAGGGAGGGATGAAGGAGACAGGCTAATGGACAGTGTTTTACAAAGAAGCAAAATCAGAGTTAGTGATATTTAAAATGAATGAACAAACCTAATGTATTTAACTTTTATCCAGAATATTAAAATGTACAACTGAAGTCCTTGTTCGAATCCCAGCTCGGCAGATGGTAGAATATGAATTCAAGAAAAAATAACTGGAATTAGGAATCTCCTGATCTCCATGGAACCACTGTCAATGGCGACAAAAATCCTGCCAACCTGACAGTCGCCCAACAAGCTACTCACTGTATTAATCACCGCGAAGTCTCAACAAAGGAATGAAACTGGATGAATCACTTGGCATCTAACAAGGCATTAGGAAATATAATCACAGGATCAGCCTTCTCGACTCTGCAACATCCTGCTCAGTAACATCTGGTTTTTTTTGTGACAAAACGTGGCGAGCTGTCTCACAGACTAGTCAAGGAACAGCCTGACTTCGTCATACTCACAGAGTAATCCCTTACAGATAATGGCCAGACACCACCATCACCATCCCTAGATATCGGGAGTGTGATGATGGAAAAGCACAATGGGTCAGGCAGCATCCGAGGAGCAGGAGAATCGACGTTGCGAGCTTAAGCCTTCATCAGCCTGACCTGCTGTGCTTTTCCAGCACCACACTCTCGACTCTGATCTCCAGCATCCGCAGTCTTCACTTTCTCCTGAAATCTCTGGATATGTCCTTTCCCACCAGTAGGACAGACCAGGAAGAGGTGATTGCACAGTCGTGTACACACAGGAACCATTTGCCCTGGGAGTACTCAGCATTGACTTTTGACATCAGTAAGTCTCATGGCTTCTGCCGATTATCATGTACCATGCTCCCATGGCTGATGAATCAGTGCTCCTCCATGTTGAATAACACTTGGAGGAAGCACTGAGGCGATAAAATGGTGTCAAGCCTACTCTGGGTACAGGATTTCAATGTCCTCTACTAAGAGGAGCTCAGCTTCATGATTACTGACTAAGCTGGTCGGGCCCTCAAGGACACAGCTGCTCAACTGGGTTTGTAGCAGGTGGTAACAGAACCAGCAAGAGGGAAAAACATACTAGATCGTATCAGTATGAATCTACCAGTTGCAAATGCATCTGTCCATGGCAGTATCGGTAAGAGTGACCATTTCACAGTCTTTTTGAAGACAAAGCCTCACCTTAAAGTTGAGAAAAAAAACCCATTGTGCTGAGTGGTACTTTCACCGTGCTAAATGGGACAGATGTAGGAACTGAAACTGAATATCTATGAGGCATTGTGGGATAACAATAACAGAACTGTACTCCAGCACAATCTGTAATCTCATGGGTTTGTACATCCCACACTCACCCATCACAATGGACAGGAAAGGGCAGCATTGCATGAGCAGCACCAGGCATGACTAAAAATGTAGTGCCAACCTGGTGAAGCTACCAAGTAGAACTATCTGCATTTCAAACAGCATCAGCAGCAAGCAATAGAGCTAAGTGTTCCCTCAATCAATGGGTCAGATCAGAGCTCTGCAGTTCTTCCACACTCAGTTGTGAATGGTAATGAACAATTAAACAACTCATTGCAGGAAGCACTATAGATATCCCCACCCTTACTGATGGAGCGGTTTCACACATCCATGCAAAAGATAAGATGACAGCATTTGCAGCAATTTTCAGCCAGATGCAAAGTGGGATGATCCATCTCAGCCTCCTCCATTGGTTCCGAACATCACAGATGTGAGCTTTAAGCCAGTTCAATTTAGTTCGAATAATATAGAGAAATAGTTATGTAATGTAAAGGCTATGGTTCCTGCTAATATTCTGGCAATAATACTGATAGCTTGTGCTCCAGAACTTGCCACCCACCAAGCCACGTACCGCTGGCATTGATTGACAATGTGGAACATTGCCCAGGGATGTTAAAAACAAAAACACAGGGCAAATCCAATCCAGGCAATTTCCCTCTGTCAGTTCACACTCGAAAGCAGTAAAATGATGGAAGTGTTCATCAACAGGGCTATCAAACAGCAGCTACTCAGCAACAGCCAGCTGAGTGGCACTCATTTTAGGCTCCACCATGGCCACTCAGCTCTCGATTGTGTTACCGCCTGATTCACAAACTGACAACCCGCTGAATCCCAATGGTGAGGTGAGAGTGACAGCCCAGTCCCACTCCAATACCACTATTTCTAGCTGATTCCACCCTCATCTCATATACTGAAACTCTCATCCATTTTGTGTTATCTCCAGACTTAATTATCCAAACACACTTCTAGCAAGCCTCCCAAATTCAACCTCCCTGTAATCTCAAGAAAAATTGAAAGCTCTATCGCCCAAGTGCTCACTTCTCGCCAAACATGTTCATCCAGCAAAAGGCTCCTATTCATAAGCAACAACAATTTGAACTTCTCATTCTTGATTTGATTCCTGGCTGTGATCATCCCTAGCTCCCTGCACCACACATTCTTTGAGACCTCGACAACTCATTTTCTTTGAGACTCCCAATGATTTGTTAATTAATTACATCAACCGTGTGGCTGTTTCTACAGTTGCTAAAGCAACATGGTCTGGAATTTGCAGACAAAACCTCACAGGTCTCTTTCCCACCTTTAGATCATCGTTCAAAATCTGCTTTGTGGCAAGGCTTTTGGTAACCTAACCTAATATCTCCATCTCTGGCCTTATATGTCAAGTTCTCAATAGCACTTTTGTGAAATTATAAGCATGATAATAAAACTAGAAACTTTCCTTGATTTGGACATTATCTTCAAATAATTACTGTTGCTGTAATGTATAATCTGTAATGTCTCTTACCCAACCATATTGTGGGAGCACCTTCACTACATAAACTGTAGCTGTACAAGAAAGTTAAACATCACTCTCTCCACAGGAAACGGGGATTTGGCATTAATCACTGGTATCTGTGGAAGGAGAAACACAATTGATGTTTCAGGGAGTGCAAAATGGATTACAGGGAATGAAAATTGTGTAGAATTTGATAGTCAGAAATGGAAGGAAAATATACTTACTTATTGGAAAAAAGAATTCTTGACTGTCAAGAATATTCAAGAAAAAAGTAATCTGATAGTAGAGCAGCACATGGTCAGGGGCTGGGCCGCAGTGAAAAATTAATTTAAAAACTGTCTATAAAAGTGATAATACAATACTAAACAGACCAAAAATAGACCCATGGTTTGAGACTGAGGAAGCTAGATATTGACAAAGTGGTCATGAGGAAGCCCAGATGTGAATCAGAGCAGTATTGTCTGCTATGATCCCAATGACTCTATACGAGAGAAAGGCTGCACATGCGCCTGGCTGCACCTTGCCCCCTACAAATATGGCAGCCGCGCACATGTCCATTGAATCGTTGTCCTGAATAAAGATGGGGGCGCTCGCTCAGGCCTGCAGCTGCGCTGAGGCCATTCCTCATTTCCTGCAAACATGGGACTGGGACATTCAAGTTTGTGTTTTCCGACGTGCACAATTTGTTTGTGAAACCTCTCCACTCATAGCAACACAGTTTTTCTCCCGTTTCCCCGTTTATTTATTTCCTTACCGTATCCTTTCTCTCTATAACTTCCCAAGCATTCATTACAGCGACTCTACGCCACGCGCAAGGGGGATCACATGGTTTAGTTTAACTCCGCCCTTCATTCCCTTTGATTGCTTGGAGGACCAACCGCCCGCTAGGTCCTCCAGCTCCGCCACCGTAATTTCTTTGGGCCGGTGCTGACATCAATCCTTTGGGGTCCCTTTGTTGGCTAGTGCATTTGCAGTTATCCTGCTTTTGCTGATCTGTTGGGTAATGTGATGGGAGAGTTTACTGAGGGTAAGAATTTCCCGTGCGTGAGCTCTGTAGTAGATTTCCTTTATTCATGGAGGGAATTGCCTTCCTACTCATGGCTGCATAGTTGTGATTGATGAATCAATGCCATCTGAACCAGTACATAAACACGCCATCTTCACAACATCTGACATCTTTAGCATATTGTATCACGCTCTTCTTTGGATACAAAAAGAAACATGAAACAGAGCCTCAAGCAATCGGTGCAGGAGTGGCCAATTAATCTCTTTCAGCTTGTTCCCCCATTCTGTCAGATCATGGCTGGGCCAACCCAGACCTCAACACCTCTTTTATGCTTGATCTGCATAGCCCTCACCTGCTCAATATATCAAAAATCTATCTGCCCTCTTTTAAAATAATTTGAGATCGAACCATAGATTCCCTGCTGTATGGAAACAGGCCCTTCCAGCCAACAAGCCAAAACAACCCTCCGAAGAGTAACCCAACCATTCCCCTCCCACATTTACCTTTCACAATTGTTTGGGCGAGACAATTCTAGCCATTCACTGAGACAAAGAAATTCTTTAGTATTTTAAAAGTGAATGTTCCCTTATGTAATATCCCCTGGTTTGAGACTTCACTGGTGCTAAAAGATCTAGTCAACATCTACCCTGTCAAGCTCCGCAGAATCTTCTTTCCATAAGATCACCCCTGCTTATCTATTGTTGGTAGGTCAATCCTTTCTTCTTCAAAGCAGCTAAGTGAATCTTTTTTGAATGGTCTCCAATGTTGGTTTATCCTTTATTAAATATGGGAGCTATCATTGTATATAGCACTGCAAGTGAGGACTCAGCAACAACCAGTGTGGTTAAGCAATCCTCAATCCATGCCAATACATTACGCTGATACCATGAGCTCCTAAATTGTGCAATTAACTTTTATGTAGCACCTTATCATTTGCATTTTTAAAATTCAAACACAGACCCTCATTGGATTGCCTTTTATCTGCTCTACTTGTTATCTCCTAAATGGATTGTCGTAATTTTGTCGAATATAGTTGCTCTTTCACAAAACCCACTCTACCAAGTTTCATGATAAATGCCCTGCACTTTCTTACTTTAATATTTGACTTTGTGGATTCTTTCAGTAGATTTGCTAAGTATGATTCCCCTCTCTTAAATCCATGCGGACTCTATTCAATCCTGTCACTGTTCAGTAAGAAACTTGACTGTACACCAATATAGTTCGTAAATGTACCCATATTTATTTTTAAAAAATGATTTCTTATAAATGCTGGACCCATGCAATACCAATTAATTATTGACTCTGAATTTGGGTTATTATGGGTTGTTTTTGTTAATTCCTCTTCGTACTGTGTTATCCAGACAGCACTAAGTGATCACACTTAATTGTGAGTAACTTTGAAAATAATACACTTTAAAAATGGCATACCAAGATGCTGCCTCATTATTGTGCAAAGAGGATTTTGTATTCAATAGTTTGCAGATAAAATTCAACAGCTTTTTGCTGCAATTTGGCCAGACTGCAGGTTACACTAAAGTGGCAACTCTGTTGTCAAATTCTTACTTGACACTGCCCAAGACAATACTGATGGGATTTCACTTTGCCATTCTTGTTCACCAGCTTTATTTCCAGATTTAATCGTATAATCATTCTAGAGCTTGTAATTTTAGACAACTTTTCTTTTAGGTGCATATGTAAATATCATCCTGAAATGTTGCACTGAATGGTACCAAATCTGAAATTAGTCTGTAAGCTGATCGTAACATGCTCTGACCCTTCTACATATGTATTGGCATAGGTCTATGACAGTTATTTTTCTGAAGCCTCTGATTCCTGATGAAGGGCTTATGCCCAAAACATCAACTCTCCTGCTTCTCGGATGCTGCCTGACTTGCTGTTCTTTTCCAGCATGACACTTTTCGACTCTGATGTCCAGATTCTTTGAGTCATTTTCTACTTTGAGTAGATTAAATAAAGAATAATTTTGTTGATCAAAGTGCAATAGGAACCAATTCATGAAATTCAGATATCTCACATTTACCTTAACTATGTGAAGGCTAAGACATTACTAAATTATTGTCAGTAATTGAAACGGTGCTGACAAACTTGTGCAGTAACAGTGTCTCACCTTTAGAGTGTTCCGAGATATTGCGCAGCTGCAGTATTTTGTTTTGCACTCAGCTATATGTTGTTCTCACTTGTTTCTTTGTGAAAGATGACAAAAGTAACGTAGATGAATGAACTTATGATTTCTTTAACCAATGTTGGGGGGAAAAAAAAAACAAATGTCAGTATTTCAAGTGCTGATAAAGTAAAATAAACTGATAAATCAGGAGAAAGGGTTTAAGATGGATATGGAACAAATGCTGGCAAATGCGACTAGTTTAATTTTGCATATCTGTTCAGCATGGGCAAGTTAGAGTGAAGGGTCTGATTTTGTGTTGTACAACTGTGACTTCATCCTCTCAATTATTCAAGAAGTTGAATACTTCGAGGAAGAAAAGGAGAATTTATGCAGAGAATACACTTGAAATGATGACTGAGGTATATCAAACTCACATTGTTTCATGACCTTTTCCTTTGGGTTCTTCAATGAACAAACTTGTTTCATTATCTGAATAACTATGTATCATGTGATTTGTTTCGCACAAAATATTTCGTTAGGATCTAGTGAACTATTCAGAAGTATTCATTTTTAAAATTTAGGCGGCTTGATTATTAAGCAAGAAAAGGTTGGCGTTTTACTCCAACCGAATGACTGCTCTATAAAAGGTAACAAGCTTTTTATCTTTTTTGTACACTGAATATATGGAAGTCAATTCTGAAGGAAAAGGTCCTCGTCGGTAATGTTCCCAAATATGTGGAGTAATTGCTTTTGGTCACTCTTCAGGCTATAAAAGCTAGGAATGAAATGAGTTGGCCAAAGTTAGCAACATCATTTGTATGGACTATGCTCATTGGGGAAAATTGCAGGATCTGTAGCAGGAACATGTTTCAGAGTGTATGCAATAAACCTGGGCATTGTTTTTTTTTCACTGATCTTGTGACCCGACTGGAGCAACAATGAAGCTCGTATGTTTTTTTTAATTTCCGAGCTTGCCAAATTATTATTGGTAAATGCAGGTGACTTTATCAAAGCACATTTCACACTCCCCAGCTAGGAATTAGGTCCCAATTCTGTCAGTCCATCTATTCCTACGTATAACAGGTATTTTAAATGTGAACACTCCATTTACCTATTTGAATTGAATACTTCAGTGGTTAAGTCCTCTTGGATTCTTAATTTCAAATCACTCAAATGTGCTTTTTTTTTGTCCCTCCTGAATTTGCCAAGCACTGGACAGTTCTGGAATATTCCAAATATTTATAATAGATGCATTCACATTATTGAAGGCAACCTGACAGATTTGAATACCATTCGGGTAGTCAACAACAATACATGAGTAACTTTATGAATTGCTTAGTGTATACCAACAACACAAGCCAAGTACTACTGAAACCAGAGATCGTCTCCCAAGGATTCCCAAATCGAAACAGTGCATTTCAGGTATGCTCACTTCCACCATCTGGGAGCAGTCTCCCAAAGTGCTCGCAGAATTCAGAACGTGCACACACTGTTCTCCAAAGCTAAATCTGCTGTCACAGGTATCACTCTTATTGCATACAGTGACATTTATTGTCCAGTTCTTTAACGCGACATGATTTTACAATCAATTTGTAGAAGTAAATGGAAAGTGCGATATTTGCTTGACCTTTGGCTCTATGTATCAGACCTAATTGAACCTTTAGCAAGATGTGAGATCTTGCCCACAAACTTTGTTTAAAAAAGCAAAGATTATGCTCTGAGATTTAAATGTTCAATCAGGTTTAATAAAAATCCTTCCAAAAAAAATTGAGAGTTTGACTTCAGCTCCTTTAAACAGAAATGCACTTAGCCTTCAACTTTGTGATATGTGATCATTCGTTGGTAAAGGTGGCTGTGTGCAACATTGCAGGATGTTGTTCTGAAGTGCCTCATTGGATGGATGGGCTTTATTACTAGTGTAACTTGGTTAGTTCTGAGATGGAATGTTACTTTGAGTTAAATCTTGTTTATAAACTGAGGCGTGCTTGTGTAACTCAAGTGTGGACACTACACTCATGTTTACAATGAACCTTTCACTTTTGCCGATTAGTATTTTCCGATATGTTTTGTAAATAAAGTTCAATATAGAAAGCACAATGTTGGAGAACCGCAGGTCCACCAGCATTTCTGAGGGGAATAAAATATTGTATGTTCAGAGTCTCGTGACTTTTTGTCCGTTCAGACGAAGAGTCAGTGAACTTGAAATGTAACTTTTTTTCTCTTCACCGATGCCCTCAGAACTGCTAAGTTTCTCCAGCACTTTGTTTCTGGGGTTCAGATCTCCAGCTTCTGCAGTTTATTGTTTTCTTATAAATCCTACGATTTGACTTAGGGAGCGAGAAGCAGCAACTGTGATCAACTCTGATAAAACTCCCCAAACATGGAAAAAAAACAGTTCTTTATACTTTGTATTTCTTATTTCCAGTCGTGTTTTGCAATTATGCTAAGTGCAAGAAGGCATACCACCTGCCTTGTCTCAAACTTGTTATTCATTTTTGAGGACTAATTGGTCAGAATTGTGTTTGCTCGCTTCCTTTGAGATCACAGTCCACAGATGTCCCAGTTCCAATTCCTGGGCCGGACCCGGTGACCACATTGCAGTGGGGTGTGGAGCTTTGTGTCAGCCTGAAGTCTATGTTAAGAGCAACATTGCAGGTTGAAGTTGACGGTTTTGACTAATATTGCATCATCAAACTTGGATGAAATACTTCCGAATGTATTGATTAACTGGACTGAGCCTGTTTACATGCAGTCCTGTTAGTAGTGCTGTCATATTCTCATTTAAGAATCACACAACACCAGGTTATAGTCCAACAGATTTAATTGGAAGCACACTAGCTATCGGAGCGCCGCTCCTTCATCAGGTGATTGTGGAGGGCACAATTCCACGACACATAATTTATAGCAAAAATTTACATTGTGATGTAACTGAAATTATACAATAAAAGGACGTTGATTGTCTGTTGAGTCTTTCATCTGTTCGAATACCATGATAGTTTCACTCCTTTCATATGTAAATCACAAAACCTATTTTTAAAAGTTGCATTCCTGGCAGTGGTCCACCAAATCACTCATTGTATTTAATCACTGCACATTCTCAACAAAGGAATGAAACTGGATGGACCACATTACATCGAACAATGCACTGGAAAATACAACAACACAATAAGCCCTCTTGACACTGCACTTCTGTCTCACTGTGGGACATAAAGAGCAGCAGAATTGCACTCAAGCCCAATCGGAAATCTCATGGCCTGGTATATCCCCCACTCAACCAATAACATCAAGCCAGGGGATCAACCCTAGTTCAATGGAGAATACAGGAGAACATGCCAGGAGCAGTACAAGGCATACATAAAATTGAGGTGCCAACCTGGTACAGCTACCAAACTTGCATTCCAAACAGTGCAAGCAACACCAAATAGAACCAATTGATCCCACAACCAATGGATCAGATTGGACCTCTGCATTTCTGCCACACCTAGGCATGAATGGTGATGGACAATTAAACAACTCACTGCAGGATGCATCACAGATATCCCCATCCCTATAGACAGAAGGTCTCAATCATCCATGCAACAGATAAGACAACAGCATTTGCAGCAATCTTCAGCCAGCAGTGCCAAGTGAATGATCTTCCCCATTGATCCCTGACACCACAGATGAGAATCGAATTGGTTGAAAACTCATTTCAAATCAGATCAAGAAATGGACAACTAGTGTAAGGCTTTGGGCCCTGCCAACATTGTGGCAATAAGACTGATTGCTGCCCATCAAGACAAGTACTGCTCCAGCACTGGCATAATATTTTATATCTGTGACCTTTTGTCAAAAGTTCTCAATAATGTTTTTGTGAAATTAAAAACGTATTGATTTTTATCGGTATCTTCTACTCTTCACTATCACTGAGTGACTAATCCGTTATTTCTCTTCTCCAACCACGTTCTGGGAGCACCTTCACCATACAAACTGCAGCAGTACAAGAAGTCAAACATTACCCTCTCCACAGACACCAGAGCTTTGGCATTCATCACTGGTATCTGTGGAAGGAGAAATTCACACGATGTTTCAGGGAGTGCAATATGAATTATAGGGAATGAAAATGGTGCAGAATTTGGCTGTCAGAAATAGAAGGAAAATCCACTCGCTTATTGGAAAAAATAATTCTTGACTGTCAAAGATATTGTGGAAAAAAAACCTGATAATGAGAAGCATATGGTCACGAGTTGGGCAGCAGTAGACATTTCATTTACAAAAGAGTCTGTGAACGTAATAGTAAAATACTAAACAGAGCAAAAATACACACGAGAGACTGAGGAAGCAAAATAATGAACAAGTGAACATCGAGGAGACCAGAGGAGAATCAGAACAGTGTTCACTTTTATGATCCCACAGTCAGCGATGACTAGCACCGAAACTAATGGTGCTAGATTTGGTCTTTTGTCCACCCGTCTATGCCAACCAGATATTCTAAACTGATCTATTCCCATTTGCCAGCAATTGGCTAACATCCCTCTGAACCCTTCCTATTCAAATGCTTTTTAAATGTTACACTTTTAGTTGTCCTTTAAGCCCCTTTTGAATTTTCCTCTCTTAGCCTAAACCTCCATGCTCTATTTTTTGGCACTACGAACCCAAGGTAAACACCTTGTCTATTTACGCTATCCATGCCCCTCATTATTTTATAAACTTCTATAACAACACACCTCAGCCTATGACACACCAAGGAAAATGGACCCAGCTTATTATGCCTCTCCCTGCGACTCAAATCCACCAACTCGCAACATCCTTGAAAATCTATTCTCAAACCTTCGATGTTTCAGTTCCTCCTTCTGATAGGAGGGAGACCAGAATTGTAAACAATATTTCAAAAGTGGCCTAACCAATGTCCTGTCCAGCTCCGTTACTCAATGCTCTGACGAATAAAGGAAAGCATACTAAACAACTTCTTCACTATTCTATCTACTTTCAAGGAGCTGTGAACCTGCACTCCAAGGTCTCTGTTCAGCAAGAATTTCCAAGAACTTACAATTCAGTGTGTGAGTCTTGCTCTGATTTGCTTTTCTAAAATGCAACACCTCACATTTATCTAAATTAAACCCTATCTGCCACTCCTCAGCCCATTGACTAAATTGATCAATATCCCATTGTAGTCCGAGACATCCTTCTTCACTGTCCACAATACCTCCAATTTTGGTGTCATCTGCAAACTTACTAACTGTACCGCCTCGTTTTTTAAATTTTTTAAAAAATGAATGACCAGACATATCCAGAATAAAAAGCATCCATTTCCCTGGGTTTGAATGTACTCTGTGTAAATTCTGCCCCATGACTCTCTATCAGGGAGAGTTGCACATATACCCTCCTGAACCTTGCCCCAGCAAAGCTGGCGGCCGCGCGCGTGTCCAGTGAATTGTTGCCCTGAATAAGGATGGTGACACTCACTCAGGCGGATCGATTGTTGAGGTATTTTCCCGATAACTGCAAAGGTAGGACTGTAAGTTTGAAATTTGTGTTTTCCGATGTGCAGCAAATGTATGTAAAACCTTTCAGCCGATACAGGCACCATTTCCCACCTGCTTCCTGGTGATTATTTCTTTCCTTACGACAGCTCTCCAGCCATTCGGTTTGAACATGAGCACCAACGGCGAGGATGATCACGTGGTATAGTCTAGTCACACCCCTCGTTTACTCTGATTGTCGGAGGACCAGGTCTTCCAGCTCTGCCACTGCCTTTCCATTGGTCCGCCGCTGACATCAATCACCCAGGGTGCTTTGTTGGTTGGAGCATGCGCACTGCTTTGTGGCTTTTGCTGCTGTTCATAACTTACGAGAGGGACAATGTCAAAAATCACACAACCACCTGATGAAACAGCAGCAAAGCTAGTGCTTCCAAGTAAAACTGTTGGACTCTGAAGTCGTGTTCACTGAATTTCAATTTTGTTCATCCTAATCTAACACCAGCACCTCCAAGTCACGAGTGAGGGAGGAATGTATAATATAAGAACAAAAGAACTAGGAAGAGTAGAAACCGCCCTGCCCTTCGAGCCTGCTCTGCCATTCATCAAAATCATTTCATGGACGCAGAACCATTTACCCGCTTCGCTTAATTAATTATTTCTTTTTTAAATAGAACGTTTATTGAACTAGCATCAACTACTTCCATGTGCAATGAATTGCATAGAGGTTAAGAAGTTCCTCCTCAAATCAGTTCTCAAATTGCTGCCTCTAATCTTGAGGTGAGGCCCACTTCTCCTCGCTTCATCTGCCAGTAGAAACAGCCTCTCTACTTGTATTTTATCCATTCCATGCAAAATTTTATATGTTTCCATTCTTCTAAATTACAATGAATATAATCCTGCGGGATATAGGTAAAACAGCGTTACTTCTGCATGTATAATGGAGTACTAACTTTAGTGTAAATTTGTGGGATATAGATAAATAATTACTAACTTTATTGTATAATAGTGGTTAGATTAGATTAGATTACTTACAGTGTGGAAACAGGCCCTTCAGCCCAACAAGTCCACACCGACCTGCCGAAGCGTATACCACCCAGACCCATAATCCTACATTTACCCCTTCACCTAACTCTATGGGCTTTTCATTCATTCCTGAAGAAGGGCTCATGCCCGAAACGTCGATTCTCCTGCTATTCAGATGCTGCCTGACCTGCTGCGTTTTTCCAGCAACACATTTTCAACTATGAGCAATTCACCTAACCTGCACATTTTTGGATTGTGGGAGGAAACTGGATCACCCGGAGGAAACCCACGCAGACACAGGGAGATTGTGCAAACTCCACACAGAGTCGCCGGAGGCTGGAATTGAACCCGGGTCTGTGGTGCTGTGAGGCAGCAGTGGTAACCACTGTGCCACCGTGCCACCCAAATTGATACTATCTTTAGTGCCTAATTATTCGAGCAAATAATTTCTTCCATTATAGTTTTAATAATTTACAGTCTCAGCAAAAGAGAGGAAGCACAAACTAGGCAAGAAAAGACACATTGATAAAATGTATATTCAGGAATGGAATGTACCTATGAACAATGGAAGATGTTACAAGTAAACAGATAAAGTGAAAAGAACATCATGATCCAAGATTAGCAAAATCTCCCTTACGTCAGCACTTACAGAGTGGAAGGTCGCCAACTTCGAGAAGGGGGGAAGTAATAATGGCGGAGTGCAGCTGGGTAATGGCAGAACGCAATAAGGGAGATTGATAGGTATGAAGACCTATGAGGTAAACAGGGAGTACGGAAAATTAAAACTATAACTTGTAAAGCAATCCCTGAATGTGTGTGCCCACGGGTCACCGCTTCTTGTAAGCTGATTCCAATAAGACTCGCTGCTTCAGATTTTAACTCGGACTGAAATATATTATGCTGTGAGTTTTATTTCTCACAATCCCAATCTACTCAGTCTCTGTTCAGCCAAACGCCTCAACTCTGAACCAACCTAGTTAACCTCCTCTGAACTCCCTCTAGTGCCAGTAGATCCTTTCTCAACTAAGGAGATAAAAACTACATGCAGTACTCCAGGTGTGGCCTCACCAGCACCCAATACAGCTGAAACATAACCTCTGCTTTTAAACACAATCCCTTCAGCAAAGAAGGACAAATTTCCATTTGAGTTCTGAATTGATTGTTGTACCTGGTGACCAACCCTCATGCAGAAGGATACCCAGGTGCCCCTGCATAGCAAATGGTGCAACTTTTTAAAATTCAAATAATAATCTCTTTTGTAATGTTACTCCAAGCAAACAGTATGACTTTACATTTATGAACATTGTATTCCATTTGCCAGACCTTTGCACAATCACTCAATATATCTTTGTTCCTTTGCAAAGTTTCACAGTCCTCTGCACAGTTTGTTCGGCTGCTCATCCTCGTCTCATATCCAAACTTTGACACCCTACATGTGGTTCCCAACTCCAAATCATCTGTATCAATTGTAAATATTTGCAGTCCCAACACTGATCCCAGAAGCACACTATTGATCACTGATTGCCAGCCAGAATAATATTCATTTATTCCCACGCTTTGCTTCTTGTTAGTCAACCAATCTTCTATCCATGCTAATACTCCACCCCCATCACCATGCATGCTTATATTAAGCAATAGCCTCTCTCACAGCACCTTGTTGAAGGCCTTTTTGAAATTCCGGTACTCCACATCCATTGGTTCCCCATTGTCCACCTTGCTCGTAAGGTCTTCACAGAATTCTGAAAGATTAGTCAAGCATGGCCTGCCCTTCATGAACCCAGGCTGTGTCTGTCCAAAGGGACAATTGTTTCTACCGAGATTCCCTATTTCTTCCTTGATAATAGACCCAAGCATCTTTCCCAATACAGAGAGTAAGCCAATTGGTGTATAATTCCCCATCTTTTGTCCACATCCTTTTTAAACCGGTGGCATGACTTTTGCTGCTTTCCAATCTGCTGGGACAGCCACAGAGTCCAGTGAAGTTTGGAAAATTACTGCCAGTGCCTTTGCTATTTCTCCTGGTATCGCCTTTACTACCTGGGATGCATTCATTCAGGGTCAGGAGACTTTTCTATCATTAGAACAATTACCTCGAACAGTCCAACACTATCTGGTCCGTAATAATGATAGTTTCCAAATCTACATCTTTCGTTGTCTCTTTGTTAATTACTGGCAAGACATGAATATCCTCCACTACGACATCCCATAAATAAATGCTCCTTCTCATTTTCCAAAGGATCAACATTTACTTTAGCCATTCTTTTCTTGATATATATATATATATATATATATATATATACACACACATATACACACACACACATTTTTGATCTCTAGCTCTATAGTCTGTGCTAGTTTATCTTTCTCATGTTCTATCTTACTATTCTTTATAGCTCTTCTGTGGCTTTCTGTTGACCTTTAAATTTTTCCCAGTTCTAGTTTCATGCTGTTTTTGGCCACTTTGTATGCGTTCTCTTTCAATTTGATCGTTTTCCTTAGATACCGATCGCAGAGTATCCCTTTTCTTACAGTCCTTCCTTTTGACTGGAATATACCTTTGCTGAGCAGTTTGGAAAATGTCTTTGAAAATCTTCCACTGCTCATAAACTCTCCCACTATAAATTCTTTGTTTTAGGTCTACTTTATCCAGGTTCTCCCTCATTCTATAGTAGTTCCCCGTGTTCAAGCACAGGACACATGAATGAGACTTTACCTTCACACTTGCCATATGTATTCTAAATTCAACCATACAATGATCACTTCTTCCAAGAGGATCTCTAACTCTGAAGTCATTAATTATTTCTGTCTCATTGCACAGGGGCCAGGACTTGGATAGCTTGCTCCCTTGTCAGTTCCATTTCGTACTGTTCAAGAAAACTATCATGGATGCACTTAACAAACTCATCAAGGCTACCCTGGGCTGGTTCGACCAATCCACATGTAGATTAAAATCACCCATGATAATCGCCATACCATTTCACGGACATTAGTTATTTCTTTGTTTATTGCCCATCACAATGTGATGTTATTATTTGCTGGTCGACATATTACGCCTATCAATGACTTTCTTGTTAGAATTTTGAATGCATCATTCCTGTTTCTCCTAATGTATGGCAATAACAAAAACTACATGCATCGCATGGAATCTTTTACAATGGCAAATCTCCTAAGGTGCTTTATGGATGATCAAAACATTGATAAATGAGAATGATTTTAAACTACATCTTAAAAGTAGGATAGAGTAGGTTAGGGAGGCGATTCTACAGACTCCTGCCATTGACAGCTCCAATTGTGGAGTGATGCAGGTGGGGTGGGTTGGTAAGGGAACGTGCAAAGGGGAAATGGAGGAGCGCAGGCAGTGTATAAGGTGTTAAGAACAGTGGAGGTTCCAGACTGCATCTGTCTGTCATAGAGAGTATGGCTGCCACAAGGAGTTTGAGGCACTGCAATGGGTACATGCATTTCATGTTAGTCAAGGATAGTATAACGGTGGCTGAGAGAATTTTTGATGAGGACTCGTCTCCTGTGGTAGTGTGGGCTGAGATTAGAAACAAGAGGTCACACTGCTTGGAGTTTTTTTTATAGGCCTCCGCAGAGTTCCAGAGAGGTTGAAGAGAGGATTAGCAAAATTAATCTGGGTATGAGTGAAAGTGGTCATTATAGGGGACTTAAATTTCCCAACATTGACTGGAAATGCTATAACTGTGGTATGCTGGAGGGATAAGTTTTGTCCAATGTGTACAAGAGGGTTTCCTGACACAGTATGTCAAAGATGCAAAAAGAGGGGAGGTCACATTGGATCTGGTGCTTGGTAATGAACCAGACTAGGTGTTTGATTAAGTTGTGGGTGAGCACTTTGGAGAGAGTGATCCTAATTCAGTTTAGTTTAGTGATGGAAAGGGACAGGTACATACCACAGTGCAACAGTTGACGATGGGGTAAGGGCAATTAAAATGCGATTAGGCAGGAATTAGGATGCAGAGAATGGGGTAGCAAAATACAGGAGATGCAGACTATTGAAATGTGGAGCTGGTTTAAGGAACAGATATTACATGTTCTTGATAAGTATGTCCCTGTCAGACAGAGTGGACGTGATAAGGTAAGGGAACCGTGGTTTACTACAGAAATTGCATCTCTTGTTAAGAAGAAGTAGGAGGCTTATGTGTTGTTGAGTCAAGATGGTACAGATGAGGTGATGGAGAGTTACAGATCAGCTAGGAAGGATTTAATGAGAGAGTTAAGAAGAGCAAAGAGAGGACATGAGCAGTCTTTAGCGAATAGAATAAAGGAGAACCCGAAAGCTTTCTGTAGGTATCTGAGAAGAAGAGGATAGGGTAGAAATAGGGCCAATCAAAGACAGAGCGGGAAGTCGGAGGTGGACCCTGTGGAGATCGGAGAGGTGCTAAACGAAAATTTCCCATTGGTTTTCACTCAGGAAAAGGAGAATGTTGGACGAGATATTAGACTAGAAAGGATCGAGGTTAGTTATGAACAAGTGGTGGCACGGTGGCACAGTGGTTAGCACTGCTGCATCACGGCGCCAGAGACCTGGGTTCAATTCCCGCCTCAGGCGACTGACTGTGTGGAGTATGCACATTCTCCCCTTGTCTGCGTGGGTTTCCTCCGGGTGCTCCGGTTTCCTCCCACTGTCACAAAGATGTGCGGGTCAGGTGAATTCGCCATGCTAAATTGCCCGTAGTGTTAGGTAAGGGGTAAATGTATGGGTGGGTTACACTTCGGCAGGTCGGTGTGGACTTGTTGGGCCTAAGGGCCTGTTTCCACACTGTAAGTAATCTAATCTAAAAAGTGTTATCAATTCTAGAAGGAGTGAAAGGCTGGATGGGATTTATCCGAGGATTCTCTGGGAAGCTAGGGTGAAGATAGCAGAGCCTTTGGCTTTGATATTTGAGTCGTCATTTTCTACAGATTTGGTACCAAAGGCAGTAAAGATGACCAAGGTAATTATAAACCAGTGAGCCTTCCTTCTGTTGTAGAAAATGTTTTGGAAAGGATTATTAAGAGATAAGATTTCTAATCATCTGGCAAACACCAATTTAATTTCAGATAGTCAACATGGTTTGGTCAAGGGCAGATTGTGTCTCACAAACCTCACTGAGATTTTTGAGAAGGTGAGAAAGCATGGAGATGAGGAAGGGCAGTTGACGTGGTATGTATGGATTTTAGTTATGCCTTTGATAAGGTTCCACATGGTAGGCTATTGGAGAAAATGCTGAGAAATTGAATTGAGGGTGATTTAGCAGTTTGAATTAGAAGCTGACTTTCTGAAAGAAGACGAGTGGTGGTTGATGGAAAATATTCAGCCTGGAGACCGGTTACTTGTGGTGTGACACACCGATCTGTTTTGGGACCACTGCTGTTTGGCATTTTTATAAATGACTTAGACATAATCATAGGTGAATGGATTAATAAATTTGCAGACGACACTAAAGTCGGTAGAGTAGTGGACAATGTGGAAGAATGTTATCGTTGCATGTGGACTTGGATAAATTGCTGAATTGTGCTGAGAGGTGACAAATGGAGTTCAATGCAGCTAAATGTGAGGAGATGCACTTTGGGAAGAATAGCAGGGAGACTGATTACTGGGTCCATGGAAAGACTCTTGGTAGTGTGGATGTGCAGAGGGATGCCTGCAAGTTGCCACCCAGATGGATAGTACTGTTAAGGCGGCACATGGTGTGTTAGGTTTCATTCGCAGAGGGATTGAGTTCTGGAGCTGCAATATTATGGCGCAACTATACAAAACGCTGGTGAAACCATACGTGGAATATTGTGTGCAGATCTAGTGCCCTTATCTCAGGAAGCTTGTGGAGGCATTGGTAAAGGTACAGAGGAGATTTACCAGGATGTTGCATTGCCTGGAGATAAGGTCTTATGAGAGACTTGAACCTGTTCTCACTGGGAAGAAGACTAAGAGGAGATTTGATAGTGGCATACAAGATGATCAGAGGCGTAGATAGGGTAGACAATGAAATTCCTTTTCTTAGAATGATGATATCAGTGTGTACGAGGGGGCTGAACCACAAATTTAGCGGTGATATATTTAAGATGTCAGAGGCAGGTTCTTTACTCAGTGGTTAGTGTGTGGAATGCACCAATTGTTAATGTAGGGAACTCAGCCACATTTAGGAGATATAAATAATCTTTTAGATAAGCACATGGGAGATTTTGGGATCGTGTAGGGGGACGAACTGAGAATAGTTCACAGGTCATCGCAACATCGAGGACCGAAGGGCTTGTTCTATGCTGTATTATTGTATGACTATAGTGCTACAAGAGATTTCTGCTGTCTTAAACAGAGTAACAGATCTTGTATTGTGGGCTTACGAAATGTCACTAATCTCTACCAAACGTGTACGATATAGAGTCAGGGCAATATTAAGATGCTGCAACAGGAGGAGAACAGGTAACTCCAGACAAAACCCTACTCCTTTTCACCTACTTTCACCTTCAAATCCGAGCGCCTTCCAGAAAAGCGCCGCTATATCCCACTACAACACTTTGCCCCACAATCGTGGTATCTGGCTGTGGACAAGGAGCAGTGGAAAGTCTGTACTTGGACCCACTGGACCACTGAAACACTTGGTAAAGACTAAAATCATCTGAGCATTGAGAGCCCAACCATAATGTATGCATTTTTTAATTGTTTTAACTCTGTTCCTGCCTTCTCTGGTTGTTCCTGATGAACCTCTTCAAAGTCGTGATTACACACACCTGCATAAGATGTGAATTGAACCCAGGCCTCTCGGTCCAAGATTCCGGATATTTTCACCACATCACAAGGCATCAACTCGAACTTCCCTTGTACTTGAGTCACGCCTGAATTAACTCTGCAATTGGGAGGAAGGGGCGGAACTGGCGGACAGAGCAGCGGTCATTCGTCCAACCAGAGTGAGTGAGGAGTGGATCCAAAGCATTCTCGGGGAGTGAACGCTTTAGGATTGGTCAGAAAGCAAACTGTTTTTCGCGAGTGATCATTCTCACTGCACAGTGTAGCATTAAGTCTCTTCCATAACTCAATATGAGATTTTAAGAAATATTTGAAACGTAAATCTGATAACGGACATATTTCCAAGCGATTTACACAACTGGATGGGGTGTACAATACAGACACACCACAGGCTCAATCACCACTACTTCAGTTTTATTGTACTGAGACAGCATCGGGAGTTCCCAGTTTTCAATCCAGGTATGTGCTGTCTTGGTGAGCACCAGGACAACAGAGGGGAATGCCAGCCTTCAAGGAAAGGGTAGTAATGCTGCCTGGGATCTTTCTGTTCCCGAATCCCTCTCCAACACTGTATCTTTGGCACGTCTTGTGCATCAGTGTCTTCAATCATTGTAACACCTATAACAGTTCCTATCTCTGTCAAGTCTTCTCCTCTCACCAATTTCTTGACATATTTAAAACCTCCAGTCCAGATCGCATCCATATCGCTGTAACTTGCGTCAGTATCTACAACGTGCCTTGTCTCGATAGTCTCCTCCTCCAACAACTGAAGACATTGGGTCTGTTTCTGTGCTACATGGCTCTTTGTTCGAAGTTTCCTGAACGGAATGAGTTGGCCCATTTCCCTTCAAATATTCTCCTCTCCATGTACCTTCCCAAGTGTCTTTTCTATGTTATAATTGTACTTATTTTTACCATTTCCTCTGGCAGTCCATTCCGTCTATGCACCATCCTCTGTGGAAAATGTTGCCCCTCAGCTCCCTTTTTATACTTGCTCTCTTACCTCACGTTTATGCCTCTAACTTTGGACTAACCTACCCTTGGCAATTCACCTTACCTAGGCCCTACATTTTTCATAAACCTTTATAAGGTCAACCTGTGACCTCCTCTGCCCAGGAGAAATATTGATGACAATGTTAAAAATATCTCCAACTCATGTACTCAATGCTCTGGCCACTGATGGCAAGTGTGCCAAATGCTGCTTTCCCCACCTTATCCCCCTGTGATGCCACTTCCAAGGAACAATGTATCTGCACCCCTTGGTCTCTCTCTGTTCGACAACACTGCCCAGGGCCCTAACATTAATTGTATTGGTCCTCTCTGGTTTGTCTGAACTAAATCCTAGACCAGAATTAAATTTCATCTTTCATTTCTTGGCCCACTGACCCAGTCGGTTAACATCCCCTTCGATAATTATATTCCCTGCCCTCTCTTCCACTTATCTTGGTATCCACAAACATACTAAGTAGGACTCCTATATTTTCACTCAAATTGTTTACGTAAATAATGCACAACAGTAGTTCCAGCATCAATCCTTTCAGCACACTGCTGGTCAGAGGTCAACCCTCTCCCGCCATCCTCTGTCTCCCACTGTCATCCCATTTTAAATCCAGTTGGCTAGCTCTCCCTGATCCCTTGTGAGCTACATTTACTAAACAATGTATCATGCCACACCCTGACCAAGGGCTTGCTGAAGCCAGAAACAACGTTTGTTGCTCTGCCTTCATTTATCTTCTTGGTTATATCTTGAACAAACTCAAGTCAAGTTTGTGAGACATGTTTTCCCACGCACAAAGCCATGCTGGCTGTCCGTAATCAGTCCTTGTCTTTCCAAATGCATGTAAGTGCTACCGCTCAGAATGACCTCCAACAACTGACCCACCCTGATATCTGGCTCATCAGTCTGTAGTTCCCTAGCTTTCTCTTGCAGCCTTTCGTAATTAATGACACAACATTATAATTATAGTCAGAGAGTCATACAGCATTGTTTGGTTAACACTTACCATACTCTAAACTGATCTCGTCCCACCTGCCTGTTCCTTGATCATATCCCTCAAACATTTCCTATTCCTGTACTAATCCAAATGTCTTTTAAACATTGTAATTGTCCCCATGTTCACTCCTTCCGTGGGCAGTTCATTCCACACACAACCCACCCGCTGTGACAATGTGCCCCTAACGTCTTTTTTAAAAATATCTCCGCTCTTACAGTTACAAATGTATCTTCTAATCTTGAAACACCCCTGTCCATGGGAAAAGACAACTCCCATTAACTCTATCTATCCCCCCCATTATTTTATAAACTTCTATGAGGTCATCTGTCAACATTCAGGATTCAATGAAAAAATACCAAACTATCCAGTCTTTCTTTATAACTGAAAACTTCCATAACCAGTCACATCCCAGTGAATCACATCTTAACCCTCTCCAGCTTAATAATATCATTCCTATAATTGGGCGACCAGAACTGGACACAGTAATCCAGAAGAGGACTCACCAATGGCCTGTATAATCTCAATGTGACTTTCCAACTCCTATATCCAAAGGACTGAACAAACGAAAGCAAGTGTGGCAAGCCCCTGTTTTTAACCATCCTGTCTCTCCATGTTGAAAATTTCAAAGAATTATGCACCTGAACCCCGGGGTCCCTCTGTTCTACAACACTACTGAAAGTCCTACCATTAATTGTATAAGCCCTGCCCGTGTTTGTTGCACCAAATGCATCATCTCCCATCTATTCAGATTGAGCTCCATCTACAGTTTTTCAGCCATTCACGCATTTCATCAGGATCCCTTTGTAATCTTCGAAAACCTTCTTCACTGTCCACAATGCCACTCTCCAGTCTACCAGCCTATCACACATAGCTCTCTATGGGACCAATATCACTGCTAGGGGCCCAACAATGTCTTCACCAGCTTCCCACAATGTCATGAGATAAGTTTGGTCAGGTCCTAGAGATTTATCTACCGTTATGTTTTAAAACCTCCAGTACCTCCTCTTGTATAATATGGACTCATTTCTAGACTTTGAATCATAGAGGAGCACAGTACGGAAACAGATCCTTCTGAGCAACTCCGGCATGACGTATCTCGTCACATTTGCCAGAATTTCACCGATATCTCTTTAAACCCTTCCTATTCATACACCCATCCACATGCCTTTTAAATGTATTTCTATCACCCTCCACTATTTCTTCTGGCAGCTTATTCCATACACTCTTCAGGAAACAGTTGTCCTTTAGGTCCCTTTGAAAAGTTTCCCTCGTACTTTAAAGCTATGCCCTATTGGTTTGGAATCCCCCGAGCCTGGGGCAAATACCTTGTCTATTGACCCTGTCGATGACGATCATGATTTTAAACACCTTTATCAGGTATCTCCTCAGCCTCCCATGGTCAAGTGAAAACAGCACCAGCCTATTCAGGCTTTTTCCTGTAGCTCAAACCCTCCAACCCTGGCAACATCCTTCTTCATTTCTTCTGAAACTTTTCAAGTTCCACAACATCCTTCTGATGCCATTGAGACCAGAATTGCACACAGTATTCCAATAATAGTCAGGCCAAACACTGTTTAGTTCCCAAGTACCCCAGTCTTTATCCACAGTAAGTTCCAAAGTGAAATATTTGTTTCGGATTTTGTAGTTTCACACGTCGATGGCTTTATTGATCATTAAGGATACCGCTTTTGTCCCTAGCTCTTCTTTTGCTCTTAATACACTTGTAGAATTTGTTTCGATTCTCCTTAGCTTTCTTTGCCAAAGCGATCTCGTGTCTTTTTTGCATTCTTGATTTCAATCCTAAGTGTACTTCTACAGCACCGATGCTCCTGAAGGGATTCAATTGAGTCAGCCAGTTATTTCTGACATGTGCCTCCTTTTTTTCTTGAACACAGCCTAGAAACTCAGCCAGTGATTCCTAATTCAGTCAGTATTGAGCTGCACACTAACAGGAACCTGCTAACGCTGAACGCTCCTTTTATTTCTGTTTAAAGATATTCCGACTTGCCAGACTTCACTTTACCTGCAGTTCGCCTCCCCATATCTACTTTAAAAAGTCCTGTCTAATATTATCTTGCTCCCTTGAACAACTTGAACTTGTGGACAATGCTTTGTTACTCTACCTCCTGCCATCACTACTGGCCTTCCTGACTCTCCTGAAGCCACTAAAATCATCCATGACCTGAGACATCTTCTTTGTGGCTACAACCAAGCCCACTCTTTACACCTGCCTCTTTCTGTAACCTCCTTCTGTCTGAAGAACAATCCAGTGTCAACACTCCTCTGTATTGCTGATTTTATCCAATCGCAAAAGTCATCACCACAAACCTCACTATCGCAGTAACCTCTTCCAGCTTCTCGCTATCACTGTACGCCATCCTTCCCCGATTACACTCCTTATCACGTCGTTTCATCTCTGCAAAGTAAAGATCATAATAAATCTCTTCTATCTCAGGAAAATAGTCCAAATCTCAGTAAACTCTTCTCTTCCTACTCCCCTCCATGTGCATGTAATCTCATTGAGTCTTTAGAAACATTTGCCTATTACCATTTCTGGAAAAGACAACAATATATGTTTCGCCAACGAACACTACCTCCTCCCTAGTCACCTCCTCCAGCCTCCACAGGATGAATGACCGTCCCTATCTCATTTAATCTCGGTCAGACTCCAAAAACCAACCTATCTCTGTAACCTCCCATAGTCAATCCATCCCTCGCAATCTCTGTTACCTCCTCCATTCACTCCCTGCCTCCCTATCTCTGTCACCTCCTCCATTCACTCCCTGCCTCCCTATCTCTGTCACCTCCTCCAGTCACTCCTTCCCTCCTATCTCCGTAACTCACCAAATCACTCCATCCACAATCTCCACAAATCGCGGGCCGAAGGGCCTGTTGCTGTGCTGTACGGTTGGATTTTCTAATTTCCTGGCAGAGACTCTCAGAATCCTAGATGCTCCGTTCAATTTCTTTGCGATTTTTTGAAATGTCAAAGGTTCAAACTCAATCTACTCCATCTCTTTCCATTAAAAAATCCCACCATCTCCTGGATCAGCTGAGTGACTCTTCTCTGACCTGCCTCCAATACAAAATTATCTTTACTTCGAGAACTCATGCTGTTCATAGTATTCTTGGTGTGGTCTGACTGGTACCTTGTATAGTTTAGCATAAAATCTATATATTTTGATTCCATTCCCTCTTTACTAAATGGTAGCATTTGATTTACCTTCTCTATGACCTGCTGACACTGTAAGTTACCTTTTTCAGATTGATCCACATGGATTCCCAAAACACTGTGTGCAGTCAGTCTGAAACCAAACAGTGTTAGCCTGACAGTAAGTCAGGAATGTGCTGGAGTGTATTATCAAGGATATGGCAATAAATGATAACTGGACACTTAGAAACAATTGGAGATGCATTATATTTTAAAAGGAGAATATTTTTAAATCTGTTGGATTCCATATTTTGGTGTGACCATAAATGGCAGGATAGGTAAGAGTGGGGAGGCTGGTGGCAGTAGATGGATATTTGAAACTTCAGAGGCATTTTGACAAGTTCCAAACAGGGCCCAAGAGTAATGAGAGAGAGAATACGGCCTGTGAAAGGTCAATGAGAATTTACTGTGAAGAAAGACATGGAAGCTCAGAAACTTGGAACAATATATAGTGATGTCTCAAACAGAGTTTACATTTGAGAATAGGAGGTGCTGAATGTCTCAAAATGCACAATATATCCCAGGGCCTTGTGAGAGGCTAGGGAAAAAATTGCAGGGCCTCTCGCAGAGATATTTGTGTCATTGACAGGCACTACAGTCCAGTGAGACTGATGGGATTTTAATTTGTTGGACTAGATTCTGAGAGGGAGGATCATCATGCATTTGGAAAGGCAAGAACCCATTAGCGATAATCAACAGTGCTTTGTGTGTGGAAAATAATTACTGTTGTGTAGGTAGACAAATAATAGATCAAGGCAGAGCAGTAGATAATGTATCCATGCACTTTATTAAAGCCTTTATCATGGATCTGCATGGCAGACTGGTTAGTAAGTTTAGATCACACATAACCAGGGAGCGCTCACCAACTGGATACAAAACATGATTGACGGAAGGAGACAGAGAATGTTCAGAAATGGTTACTGCTCAAAATGCAGGCCTGTGACCAACGGTGTGCCAATGGGTTCGGTGCTGTGTCACTGTTGTGCATCATTTATATAAACGGTTTGAATGATAACACAGGAATCATGGTTAGCAAGTTTGTGAGTGACGCTGAAATTGGTGGGAAAGTGGACAGCGAAGAGGGTTATCTGAGAACACAATGGGCTCAACAGTGCTGCAGGGACAGTAAGTTTAAGAATAACATGGACAAATGCAAGATGTAGCATTTTGCTAAGGCAAACTATGCTGGAATTGTACAGTTAATGTTCGGCCCCAGGATAGTGTTGTCAATCAGAGACCCAGGGGTACAGGTACACAGTTCTTTGAAAGTTGTGTCACAGGTAGACAAGCTGGTGAAGCAGGCGTTTGGGTTAGACACCTTCATTGGGAAGAGCATTGAGAGTAGCAGTTGGGATGTCATGCTGTATCTGTCCAGGACATTAGTGTGGATTATGTGGAAAAACTCAACTGGTTCACTTATGTCCTTGCGGGGAGGATAGCTGGCATTCTAACCTGGTCTGGCTCACATGTGACTCCAGACCCACAGCAATATGGCTGCCTGTGCTGCGCTGTAGGCAATTAGCAGTGGGATGATGTACGCTGCTTCAAGTGGTGACATCCTCAGCCCATGAATGAATAAATAAAAATAGATATTTCCATCGGTACCGCTGCAACCATCTCCAGCTGCAACAATTTGTACTGACTTTGTAACCTTTTCCCTCACTGTCACGCTCTCAACACCTCCAGCACCTTCACCTCTCGCTGTTCCTATCATCTTATTAAACCCTGACAATGTTTCCTTTTCCTGGTGCACTCCTGCTACTAGACCCCGAGTGATCCCTTTAACAAATACTTCCATGTTTCTAAAGCATTGACTTCTTCAGAATTGTTAGGTATTTTGTGTCTTCTAAGCACCTCTTAATCGAATCTGGTAAATCCTGGGAATTACTGAATCAAGACCATCCAAAGGGAAGTGGACGAGCACCTCGAGACTTGCTATAGGGAAAAAAAGGGAATTCAAGATAAAATAGCACAAGGAGCTCGCAGCCACTCCAACGCCCCACCCATCCCTTCCCACTGCCACCATCTTCCCCAAGTGTGACAGAGTCTGTGGAAGGCCACATCGGTCTGTACAGCCAATTACAGACGCTCCTTGAGAGTGGGACAGAGTCAGCCTCGTCAATGAGATGATGAGATAGGGAAGTTGAATCCCCTTTCGATTGTCCTACTGCCTTTGTTGCAAATTCCAATAATTCTCTGTCCAATGCCATGTCTCACAATTTAATGCTGTAAAGGGGCCTTAACACTGCCCTTCCATTTCTGTGTTCTGACTCTTATTACCCAGAATTTGGTTTCCTAATGATTGATAATCTGAGGCTACATATGATCCCATTGTTATCCCTAACGATGAGAGTTCCCCATTCACCTTCCCATTTTGCCTGACTTTCCACAATGTCATGAATATTAATGCCCCACTGTTTTTTCACTCTGTGGCCACGTCTCCATGTGGTGATTAGATAGAAATCACAGTCCCACGAGCATATCCCTTATTACAAACGCTTCGTTCATTCAAATTATGAAATAGTAATTTACTTTTGAAATCAAAAATTCCTGTCACAAGTCTATCTGCTGATGAACAGTTTTAGTTAAACTCAGTCTCTTTCCCGTTTCTTTCTGTTGTTCCTCAGCCACAGCCCCATGTTTCAATATTTGAACATTTCTCGATGGAATTGTGAATTTCCTTTCAGCTGAGCCCTGTCCCTCCTCGTGTATGTCAGTTTAAAGCACTCTACATAATCCTGGCCATATGCACTGTACTATCTTAATAAAATATCTGACTCATCCCTGAGTACTGGTAGCAGTGCCCACTGCATCAGCACTACTTCTTCTGACACCATGGTTTGATCATGAAATCTTTCAGCAATCTGGTGATATGACTCAGTCTCTCTCCATTTGGTATCCCTCACTGTGTAGGTCTAATTGCTGCCTCTGTCGGCGTCTGTCACTCTTACAGCTACTCCAGATCCGGAGCCAAAAGAATCCTCCGATACGCAACAGCACAGTGTAGGGATAGAGACTTGGATTTTCGAGACCTCTGCTGGACTCAGTGCTACTCTACATGAGGTATCCTCACTGCATCAGTCTAATTTCCCATTCTGTCTATTTCTGTCTCTCTCCCTATATCCATCCCTACCTCTATCTCCAGAATCTTATCCAGCTCCCTCTATCTCTGTAAATTCCTCTGATCCCTAAACCCGTTTGTCCCATGAACATTCTTGCTCAGAAGTAACTCTGTTTAACTCAACATCCTCGAGCCCCTGTAAGCCTCCCTATCTCTGTAACCTCTACCCATCTGTTTAACCCCCCTTGTAGCAAGGGCAGTACAGTAACAGTGTGTGACTGTTGTCTCCGTCCCGACTGGATAACTAATGAGTATCAGCGCTGTAATGGATGGAATCCTGGATTGTATACGAGATGGTTTTCTATAATATCATGTCAAGGGACCATCAACAAAATTGTCCATTGAAGATCAAATGCTGTGTAATAATAAATATCCAATAATCCCATTCTAAAGGAGTTTTGTGAGTACGCATCCATAGTATTATAATGCAGATATTGAGTTTGAGTTAAGACCATGATGTCAGAGCAGAATGAGGCCATTTGGCCCATTGAGTATACTCTGCCCTTCAATCACATCATGGCTGATCTGATACTCTCCAACTCTACGATCCTGCCTTTTCCACAATACTCTTGTTTCCCTGATCCATTACCAGCTGACCATCTCTGCTGTCAATATTCTTAATGACTCAACCTCGACAGCTCTCTGCACTCAGGAATTCCCACAGAGTTCCTACCCTCTGAGTGAAGACATTCCTCCTCACTCCCATCTTAAATGGGTGAGCCCTTGCTGGGATTTTCTGCAGTCTGGTTACACATTCACACATCATTGAAAGGAAAGGAAGTGACAAAGATAATTATTGCAGATGAAATGAAAATTGGTGGAATTGGGGTGAATGAGCAAGGAGATCCAAGGTTGCAGGAGGTTACAGATCAGTTGGATAGATGTGCAGAAAATGGCAAATTGAGTTTAATCTCGGCAAGTGTGAGATCATGTCAAATTCAAGAAGAAATTTAGGATACTGAGGGACATTGAAATACAGGTGGATCTTGGTGCACTGAGTGGTAAAATCCTAGGGAGTGTTACTGAACAAAGAGACCTTGGAGTGCAGGTTCATAGTTCCTTTAAAGTAGAATCCCAGGTAAATAGAATAGTGAAGAAGGTGTTCAGTCTGCTTGCGTTTACTTATCAGAGCACTGAATGCAGGAGTTGGGAGGTCATGTACTGGCTGTACAGGACATTGGATAAGCCACTTTTGGAATATTGCGTGCAGTTCTTGTCTCCTTCCTATCGGAAGGATGTTGTATAAGTTGAAAGGTTTCAGAAAAGATTTACAAGTATGTTGCCAGAATTGGAAGATTGAAGCTAAAGGGAAAGGTTGAATGGGTTGGGGCGACTTGAGGCTGAGGGGTGACCATATAGAGATTTATACAATCATGAGAGACATGGATAGGTTTAACAGACAAGGTTTTTTTTTCCCTGAGGTAGTGGAATCCAGGACCAGACGGCCTACTTTCAGGGTGAGAGGGGAAAGATATAAAAGGAATCTAAGGGGCAACTTTTTCAGGTAGAGGGAGATGCGTGAATGGAATGAACTGCTGGTAGAATGGTGGAGGCTGGTACAATTACCTCATCTAAAAGGCATCTGGATGGGTAGACAAACAGGAAGGGTTGAGAGGGTTTTGGGCCAAGTCCTGGCATATGAGACAAAATTATGTTAAGGCATGTGGTTGGCGTGAACACGTCGGACTGAAGGGTCTGTTTCTGTGCTGTACATCTCTATGACGAAATCTTTTCAATGTGCATTACCAGCCATACACATCACTGTTTCCTCTGTTTACCTTGCTCAGTTCTCCTCTCAAACACACGGAAAAGGCTTTGATTGTGATTGTAGGGTGTGCTTTAGGGTCACTTTAAAAATCAATCATCTCACAGAATTCCACTACACTACAATTTCCACGAGGATTGCTCACTGTGACATTGCTCCTTCACGCAGCTTCTTCACCCAGCGGTCGATCTGAGACAGTCACGTCCTTGGCCATTTGCACAATGTGTTATTCAAGAAACACTAACACAAACATTCGAAGAGGAGTTTGGAGCATGTGCCAATGTGACTGTCTCAGATTATCCTAAGATTGAAGAATCCCAAAGCGATCACGGTGCCTTTTCATTACACAGGAATTCATTGGAATGTGGAACAGGGTTGAGCAATGAAATGCTGCCAGGCAGCCTAAAAACTGTTCTCCTGCGTCTGTTTTTGGCATGTGTTACCCAGAATTTGCATTCAGGTTGATTAAGCTGCATCATCTGCGACCAGGTGCTTTCTCTGTAATCCCTTTGTTACCCATTACTGTCAGGGTTACCCATCCTGCACTCCCATTCTGCCCGACACCCCTCAAGGATGTGCACAATTGAATATTTATGTTCTGCCTTTTTTTCTCTAATTCTTTGTCCATTCCAAAAAAAACATTGTAATTGACTTTTTTCCACAATGTCCTATCACAGCATAATTCACTGACGTATAATTTTAGTTAAACTCTGTCCCTTCCTGCTTGTCTCCAGCCAGTCGCATGCTGTTCCGATGCGTCACCTTTTCTCTTTGGATTTGGAAAACTCCTTTCACCTGAACCCTGTCCCTGCATCCTCTCTGTCAGTTTAAAGCCCTTTCCATAAACCCACCGAAATAATTTGCCAGTACACTGTTCCCAGTAGTGTTGTTTTTAATTCACTCATGAGATATTGCTGTTTCTGGCTGGCCAGCATTTCATGCCCACCCCCGAGCTGCCCTTGAGCTGAGTGCCTTGCGAGACAATTAGAGAATGCATTTTAGAGTCAACCCCATTGTTCTGGGTCTGGAGTCATATGTAGCTCAGACCAGCTGCCTATCGCAGATTTCCTCCCTGAAAGGATATTAAGCATTCCGGTATCCCTGTCACCAGCATTAAATTCTGGATGAACAGTCTAGTGAGAGTAACAGTAGGCCATCGCCTAGCCCACTGCTAGCTCCCTCATCCCTGTGTAGTGATCCCAGTTCACCATGAATCAAATCACTTTCTTCTTGATCGTGGTTTGATCCTGAATACCTTCCTGCACTCTGGTGCTATTACTCAGTATCTCTCCAAGTGGTATCTGTCACTGTGAGGGTCTAATTGCTGCCGGTGGCTGCACCTTTTGCAGCTACTCCAGATCCTGAGCCAACAGAATTCTCCACTCCAGAGAGACGGGGCAACACAGACCAGGGATGCACACTGGGATTTTCCAGATCTCTGTGGAACTCAATGCCATTCTCCCTGTGTAACCCTCACTGCATCAATCTAATGTCCTATTCTGTCTATTTCTCCTTCTCCTGCATGTATCCAGGACGTTCCTGACCCAATAAACTTCCCAACTGTTGGGTGTTTCATTCATCATCTCATTGAATGCAATTGGTCAGCCAGAGGGCAGGGAGATCTGGTTTCTTCAATAAATCCTACAGCGAGGTAAGATCACTCACAATGAACAAAGCAGAGTGAATTTAAGGGATCGAAGTTTGGTCTGGAAGACATGACATGGATGCAGTGCTGAAAGTTGAACACAGAGTATGATGGACCCAGCCTCAATTCACACTCTCTTGTTTACTTTCATCTCTGCTGTACTGAGCATTCCTATGAAATTATAGGAAGTTGACAGTTGTCAATCCAGGCCTGTGCTGTCTTAGTGAGGATCAGGACAACAGAGGGGAAAGCAGGATTCCCTTAAGGAGGTGGTATTGAAACCTGGGATCTTTCTGTTCTATAATCTCTCTCTCACACTGTCTCGTGTCGTGTGATAGACTCATACAGAAAGGAGACGTGCCTTTCGGTCCAACTCTTCTGTACCAGTGTCTGTAATGTTTGTAATTTCCAGAAAAGTTCCTATTTCTGTAACCTCCACCCCTCCCATACACCTGCTCTTTATTTGAAACCTTCTGCAATGCTGACGACTCTCCCGACAAACCTGCTGGATTTATTTTCCTGTCTGACTGTAAACAAGCAGAGTAGATAAAAGGGAGGAATGGTTTGTTGGGATTTTCAGAAACCTGTCAACAAATTCCCACTGAAGATGTGGATAAGCAAAATTTGCAAATGTGGGATTGGAGAGAATGTACCAGCATGGATTGGGAATTCTTTAACAGAAAACTTAGCGGGAATAAATAGATTAGTTCTTGACCCCTAACCATTCACAAAGGGATTCGACGCATTTGATGGATGGACAAAATCTACTGCTCCCATGTTTGTTGCTGACACAGAACGAGATGTGAATGTGGATTATGAGGAGGAAGCAAAGGGGACATGAACAGTCCATGAGTTTCCCGTGTATAAATTCACCGATGGGATGTGGCCATCACTTGCACGGCCATCATTGCCGTCCCATCTGTAATTCCCCAGAGAAGGTGGTGGTGAGCGGCCTTCCTCAACCACTGTAATCCTTTGCGTGTAGGGACAGACACAGTGCTGGGCGGATGGAGAGTGGCTTGGAGGGCACCTTGGAAATGCTAGTGTTCCTGTACAGCTGGAACTCCTGTCCTTCCTGGGTGTAGTGGTTCCAGGTTTGTGAAGTTCTTTTGAAAGAGCCTTCCTGAATGACCTCAGTACTGCATGTAGATCTTTTATTAATTTAATCACTCGTGGTCATGAGCATTGCTGGATGTATTGTTGATTTTGAGTTGTCCCTGAGAAGGTGGTGGTGAGATGCCTTCTTGAGCCCCCGCACCAGCTGTTGGAGCTGTTGTTATCTGTGTACCCTCCAGCAGGGGTTACAATACTCCTCATGTCTATAACTACATAAAGACAATGCAGCTCTTCCTGTGTATGTGGCATCCTTCTCTGCCAACAACACTTATTGTTCATCAGAATGTCTCACCACCTCCATTCCCATCTGTGCTAGTGATCTTTCAAATGTCTTGATTCTTGTTTAAACTTCTGAGCACGTATAACCTCTTCCTTTCTAAATTTATGACCCTTCAGGATCTGTAACTCTCCATATAACAATGACAGCACAGGTTCCTTTCCTTAAATCTCTGTGAATTACAGCGGCTAGTTGTGTTAAATTGATACTTTTCATCCTCCTTATCCATATTAGCTCTTCCAGCCCCTTCAATCTCACTATTTGAAATGCTCCTATTCTCTGTACCTCCTTATGTCCTGAGGGTCCTTGAACACCACAAGTGCTACAAACATCTGCAACCCCCAGCTACTGCGAGTCTTCTAACTCTGTAACATTCAACAGTCTCCAGTATGTAACAAGGGTTCCTGGCTAACAGTTTGCATTTGTTGAAGTCTTCACATCTCAGGAAGCAGCTAACAAAAGCCCTTTAGACTCTCCAAGGCTCCGTCACCAACAAGCCACCATCTCTCTATTTCCTTTGCCTCCCTCAGTGCCTGCAACCCTCCCTGTATCTTCCAGGAACCTGGTTTAGGCACTGCAGGTCTGCCTACCTCTCCAGATAACCTGGAACGAATGAAGGTTAAAGTAGGAGTTAAGCTCAGTGAGGAAGAGAGTGAGGATGTGCAAACACATCGTAGCCAAAGGCCTGGTGGGGATCTGTTTAAATATATTCAAGCATTGCCTAAATTTGATGAGTAGAATGTACAAGCCCTTTTCCTCCCATTTGAGAAGTTGGCTAAACAAATGAAGTCATCAGTGGCCAAGTGTGTTTTATTGATCTAAACAATGTTGGCCAGTCTCGCTCGTGAGGTATTTGCATCACTGTCAGAGGAAGTATCTGGGGAGTAAGCGGAAGTGCAGATAGCTAACTTAAGTGCATATGAGCTTGTGCCAGAAGCCTACAGACAACGTTTCAGAATCTAAGGAAGGATCCTGGTCATGTATTCATTGAGCTTGAAAGCAACAAAGGCATAAGGCATTAAAATAGAACGAAAGTATGATGTTCTTAGAGAGACAATTATCTTGGAGTTCAAACATTCACTTTCTGAGGTAGTACGAACTCCTGTGGGTCAGCAGAGAGTTAAAAAAAAAAAGATTATGAAGTGAAATAGCTGATGGTCATGGGTTGGTCCGTGAATCAATGTCTGGGTTCCAACATCAATTTCAATCCATGACCGTGACAATTTGTGAAAAAGAAAAATTCTCGCATAATAAGAGAAAGATAGATCTCGATGATTATTAATAGAGTAGCTTACCAGAGAGTAAAAAGGAAACCTTTGTAAGAGAACGAATAACAAGTCAAAATTTTCACTGCAATAAAGGAGGCCACATGAAATCAGTGTTGGCAGATTAGAAAAATCAGTGGGAAGATGAACGTAGGAAAACGTGATAAGCCAATGTTTTTTTTTGAGCTGGTAAAGGAAAGCAGAGTGGAGCTGCAGAATGTACAGACTGGTTGGAGGTTGTTTGAGGACAAAGTGCCAGATTTTAAATCAATTACTTGCGAAGGTGGTGCATGAACTCCCAGTCAGAGACCATATCGGGATATGAAAATCTCTAGCTAAAATACAAAAACACGTTTGCTGGCCTGGACTGCAGAAGGATATATTTGAACTTTTCCAGACATGTCAAACATGTCAGGTAATTGGAAAACGCACTCCATTAATAAAAAAACCCTGCATTTGAGGAACCTTTTACAAGAGTCTTGATTGATTGCGAAGGACCCCTACAAAAGTGTTTACTCATATAGGCCAAGAGCAGCTGGTAAATATGTTACAGTATTAAAAGATGCATGATCATGTCAATCTGTGATGTTCAGACGTTAGGCAATATGTAAATCAGAAGGATTATTGCCAGAAAAAGGGATGGTATGTGGAATTCACAGTGATACAATAAATGCTCCATGATATGGAGTGAACTTAGAATGTCCAATCAAAAGTGGAGAGTTGGCGGGAGGAGTACTGGAAAGAATCTCAGCTGGAGGAAAACAATTTGTCCTTACTAGCGATTTAGCTGGTTCACATGTTGAAGTGCTGCCTACTGTGTTTGAAAAGCCAGTGGTAATTCAGGCAACTAACGTTTTACAGGAATATATTCTGTGACTTTTCCTGAATGTGTGGTAATGTTTTCAGAAAGTCACTAACTGAAACAGCCGGGGAAATCAACAAGTACATATAAGAAAGTTGAACTAGAGAATTATAAGAGACCTTGTTTGATCAAGTTGTTGAGACAAGATGAGAACAATCGGAAGACAACGTGGATAGTTTTAGCGTGGCGAAATGGACTGAGTTACAACGGAAGGATGAAAAACTGAAGCAATTCTATCAAAGTGCGTACACATATGTAGACTGTGAGTGTTTCCCTGAGTGCTACTGTGTTATAACCACTGGGTTCTTTTAAAAAAACGACGCGTTGCGGGTTGTTCATGAACTCTCAGTCAGAGGCCATATCGGGATATGAAAATCCCAACCTAAAATACAAAAACACTTCTGCAGGTCTGGACTGCAGAAGGATATATTTGAACTTTTCCAGACATGTCATACTTGTCAGGTAATTGGAAAACGCCCTATTTTAATAGTAATAATAAAAAAACCCTGCATTTGAGGAACTTTTAAAAGAGTCTTGATTGATTGCGCAGGACCACTATTGAAAATACGAAGTGGGAATCAGTATTTGTTAACAATAATGGATGTGTCCATTAGATTTCCAGAGCCCATTCATTATGATAAGGGGGGAGGGAAGAAGGAAATGGGAAACCTACTTTTTGTAGGTCACAGATAACTACCTCAATACTTCAAAACTGAAATATGAGCAATTTTCCAGTGACGTGCCTTTTATGCCCTGCCCTAATGCTGATTTTCTTTACGAAAAACTCACATCTTGCTACAAATATCGGAGAGGCAGCAATGTGACTGGTATGGTCTGGAGTTGTGCTCAGTGCACTGCTTGTGTGATGTTCTCATGAGGAGTCAGTGTGTTATTTTACAGTAACTGCCAGTTCACCAGCGATTGGCGTTTACTTCCTACTACTTTGAAAGCAACACAACCTCAGTCACATTATGTATCAAACTTACTTTTTGGTAAGAGCCTTGTTTGTTGTTTGTTGTCACATACGTTCGAGAGGAAGTCTGTGAACTATCTAAACAACAGCTCTCCAGCAATTTCCTTTCATATGTTTGCGTTCTGAATCGAGGATCATTTATACATATACTGGAGCAAATTTATTTTCTACACATAAATGCTAACAGGCCGTATGGCATTTTAACAACATTTTTAACCTGGGTGGCAACTTCAGAGATCTATGTACGTGGACACTGAGATCTCTCTGCTCATCTGCACTACCAAGAATCTTACGATTAGCCCAGTACTCCGTATTCCTGTTGCTTATTTCAAAGTGAATCACCCCACACTTTTCCACATTAAACTCCATTTGCCAAATCTCAGCCCAGCTATACAGCTTACCTATGTCCCTCTGTAACCTGCAACATCCTTCAGCATGATCCACAACTCCACCGACATTGGTGTCATCTGCAATTTTTTAACTCATTCCTCTACGCCTTCATCTGGGTCTTTTCTTAAAATGACAATCAGCATGACCTCAAAACATTTCCTTATGGTACACCACTAGTAACTAAACTCCAAGATAAACAATTCCAATCAACCACCAGCCTCTGTCTTCTTTCAGCTTGCCAATTTGTGATCCAAACTGCCAAGCCACTTTCAATCCCATGACACCATATTTTCTTCAATAACCTACCGCAAGGGAGCCTTATGAAACGCATTACTGAAATCCATGCACACCACACCAGGAGTTTTACCCTTATCCACCTGGGCTTGGTTAACATCTCAAATAACTCAAAAAGTTTGTGAGGCACGAACTAAACTTCACAAAACCGCATTGAATATCGTTAATCAAATTATTTCTTAATAGATGGTTATAAATCCTATCTCTTATAATCCTTTCCAATACTTTGCCCAAAACCGAAGTCAGAATTACTGGTCTATAATTTCGTGGTTGTCTCTAATCCCATTCTTGAAGAAGGGAACAACATTTGCTCTCCTCCAGTCTTCTGTCACTTTCCCGTCGACAATGACGACATAAAGATCAAAGGCAACGTTTCTACAATCTCCTCCTTACCTTCCTATAGACAACTCCCACCAGAGTGACCTCTCGTTTCCTGTTTCTAACCTCAGCCTGTACTACCTCAAAAGATGAATCCTCAAATACCCTTTCTGCCACCATAATACGATCCTTGACTAATAACGCCATATCCCTCCCTCTTTTAACCACCTTCCCTGTTCTTACTGAAACACGTCAACCGCGAAACCTGCGACAACCATTCTGGTCCCTGCAATATCCATGTCTGAAATGGTCACAATATCAGGTTCTTCCATGTTAAGATCAAGTTGCCTCTTCCTCCCTTTAACGCCAACTGAAGGGAGCCTAGCCTATTCAAATTTTCATTGTAAGCAAGTCACTTCGTCAATACTTGGAAAACGTGGCAGAAACAGCTTTTTAAAATGGCTGCTCAAATTATATGATGCTAAACATTTTGAACACCAGTTAATTCTCAGTTCAAATAAAAACCAACCTAAAAGTGAATATTCAACAAAAATGGATGAATTCACAGGATCTACATATAGAATACAAAAATAACGATAGCATTCGCGTGAGCCTGTCTGTCTTTCACCATGGATAAAGGAAAATATTGAAATGTAGGGTATCTGTAAGCTGAATTGATGGTATAAATTTCCATTGTATTATCATGATCACTTGCTTAAGCTAAAATGGTTGACGCAAGCACTGATATTGAAGGCAGTTCCCCACTGTTTGGAAAAAGTTGTTTGAATATTTAATTAACACATTACAAGGTCGTCATTTTGTTGTTGACTTTTTTGAAAACGCCAAGATTTTACTTGCAAATGGAGAATTCCATCAAACGCAAACAAACCAGTCAGTGATCCAAGCAGCCAAACTAATGAACAGCTACACTTTGAAAGGAAGTGACAATGAATACAAGAGATGTTTGTCTTAACTTGAACCACCTTCGAGTTTAATGAGAACCAACTTCCTGAAATTTGATCAGACCTCATCACTGAGATTATGTGGTTTTAGTTAATTTTCACCACTTTAAAAAGAGCACAGCCATCCAAGATGACAACAGACTTAAAACAAAAACGATTTAGAAAATAATAACGTGCAATTTTCTTTTTATCCACTAGCTAATAGTTGAGAAATAATAGGAGACACGAATGAGCTGTCATGTTTAAAAATTCACAGCAATTATGGGTCATCTTTCTTAAAAACCAGAAAGTGTGTTGCAGAACATATTTAGCTTGAGTATTTATTTAATCGGGCAAAGAAACAGAGAATATTTTGACCATGGGCAAAAAGAGAAACCCATTTTCTCTTTTTGAAGTTACAAATGGATCAGTTTTTGGAAGCCATTGGGATCATTAGCTCATTGCTTTGGAGTAACATTTGATCGTCTCTGGTTCTACGCTGTTCCTGTTAAACTTTATAACTATGCTGCATATGGAAAACTCTTCCACCCCAACTGCAGTTTGTCCATCTAATGCCAGAGACACATCAATTGAATGTCAGCAGTTGTGAGAATTGAAGAAGCCCCCGATCAGGTTTTGATCAGTAACCACAAAAACGTATTTGTGAAGTGCATAAACTGAATGAGACTAACCCAACATTCAGAATATTTACGTATAAAAGCTCAGGTGACAATAGAAAACATCACTGATCGCATTAAAAAAAAACGATGTTATTACAGAACTTGGTATCCCTGCATATTTCAGTCGTAAACAGATATTCATTTGACGAACTTTTCAGCTTTACAAAAGTCGCTATCTCTCTCTGAATTCAGCTTTCAATCTTTGATTGTTTTCCCAATATAGACTGACAGACAATTTATGAACCTTCTTCAATTAAAACAACATTCTTCCATCCACCGCTTTCAGAAATTTATATATTCCAACATTGTTAATTTAACTCCACACTACACATAAATACTTGATGGAAGTCATAGTAATTCTTTATATTTAATACTGATGCCTGGTCATCCTCCTAAAACATGCACTATACGTTTTAACTTTTGCATTGTACTGGCCTAGATCTCTTCATTATTGTGAAAAAGCAAGTTAAAAATACATTGCCACCTGATTCTGCATTATGCTTTGTGGGTATGTATTATTCACTTCTGCCCCAAACCACTAGTGGAGTACTTCATTCTGATTTGTACAGTTGGGGTCAGGACAATCGGCGGTTGATTAGAGAAAAAGGCTGAAAAATTGCTTTGCTTGTTGTAAAGAAACAAACTCGTCCCAGGATGTTATCAAGAGGAGTTTCAGGACCTACATTATGGCACCCATGTGTTTGCTAGAAGTTTCTATATGAGCACAAAGTTAAATATTACACAACACCAGATTATAGTCCAACAGGTTTAATTGGAAGCACACTAGCTTTTGGACCGACGCTCCTTCATCAGGTGATAGGTGTGGTTTGGGGACACTGTCTCTAAAGCGCAAATGTTTAGAACATGCGTTGGCTGTAACACATATCATCAGGACTTTAAGCGCTGTTTCTGAAGTGTGATTCCATAAAACGGGGTTGCATAAGAAAGCAACCATCATTCTCTCGAATAATTCTCGTTAAAACATCAGTCAACACAAAGTTTGCTGTGACCATTCTGACAGCTATAAGAGGGCACAATGTTTTGTGAGTCCTCTGAATCCCTATTTCATGCAAATCCACATTCCGCAACAGACAACTGAATTTTTCACGTTATTTCATTGATGAGGAGTATATGACGAGCTTCGATTGTATTGCAGACTATCAGAGTTTTTGTGAAAAAAAAACAAGAATCTGTTCAGATGTGTTATGATACATTCCTGGAGTAGGTGAACTTCTATCTAACCCAAAGGTAGGTACTCTGCCACTACAACACAAGATGCTGCAAAATCTTTCCTTATGGAGGACTTCTAGTCTAATAACTTTTCATCCAGTTGTTCAGACATGTTATGACACACCACTTCATTACTTAGAATGACAACCTGGACCTTTTAGGCAGGAGTTTAGTACATGATCACTGAAGGAGTGTGAAGGGTAAGGTCTACCAGAACACTTAACAAAAAAATGGAGTTTTCTTTTCTGATGAAATCGAATGAAAGATAAAACGCAGAATTAGAACCCTTCATGTACGGGCAGTGGAAGGAGGCAGTCAAGCAGCTAAGCAAATGTCTACAATGATAAAAGCATTACTTTCTGTTAACGAGAGTTGGATGGGATTCGCAGTTCACAAGTAATGAACTTAAATGTGTTTCCAAACAGATAGCTTCAGTGATTCATTGCTGGAACTACTAATAACAAAACTTTCTCGACTTAAGAACATTTCCTATCATTACGATTAAAGAAAGGCGATACTACTAATTCTCACTTGTCCAGGAGGATATCCAGCACATTTTTAGTTGTAGCATAAGGTTTATACATTAAAAGCAGATATAGAATAAAACCATTGTTCATTAACACTGTTATTAAATTTTCCTCCAGTTTTTTTTAATCATCCCAGAGTTTAGGATTCGCACCTTAGAAGTTTTGACAGGAAGATGCGAAGAAATTCCATCTCCTGAAGTCGATAGAGCGGAAAAATTAATAACAGCAAAGTGGTGCAGGAATAATTTTCATTTATATAGGTTTATCGCAGAAATATTACACAATGCTTCACAGTTTCCTAATTATTTAAAAATTAAATCCAAGCTTCTTGGAGCTATTACTACGCCAGGGCACCAAACACCTGGTGAGAAATGTTGATTTTGAGGATGAAGAGGCGATGTTCTGAGACCACGTTCCAGAGCTTCCGTACAACTGGCAGGCTGAACACACCAAACACAGAATAAAGAAGATCACGTATGCAAGGGAAGTCAAAGATGCTGGGATTACAATTGCAAAGGTGTGAGTGTTGTCGGGCTGAAGGAGGGTATGTTGACAGGAAACTCAATGTGTTCAACCTATCCATAAAGCAGCCGGTCACTTCATACATACTACTTGAGCAATTTCTTTATAAACGTCAAAATATCACAAAAACATAGCCAGCTACATCAATATAAAACACAAATTTTAACCTTGGAAGTTATTTTGGATATATGTCAAGGGCATTAACCATAATTTTAAGTGATCAAGCATTTAATGCTACATCCTTTTGTCTGTGCAGCCATCATTTCTCAATTTCTATTTCAATCCAGTCATCAGAAGTGTTAGAAAGATCTTCGCCAGGAGTCCACCAAATTTCGACAGCAGGGTCATTGTGGAATTGTGGCAGCTGATTCTGTTCTGCAATTCTAGGCCACAGCACACAATTGGAAATGGGACGCTCTGGTTTCAATCATGTTTGAGCTCTCTGTTAACAGTGTGACAGACCTCACATTTCGCAAAGATATTGCGTTTAGAGATCTTGAAAGCAAACTTAACATAACTGGAAGGTAACAGAGAGTTATGTTTGTTAATTGACAGGACATAGAAAGAGGGAGATGATTGAAGACAAAGGAAGTCTCTGTTTTTATTCCATACAAATTGCTGTGAAAAGTCTCTTGCAATATGCTGTCTGAGGATTATCAGCCTTTATCTTATGAAGAATGATACTATGGAGTATGCAAAAACAAAAACAAAAAGAGATTTCTCGCAAAGACCTTCGTAGTTTCAATGGCAGCAAGTACACTGATATTAAATTCCATCTCGTTCATGTCAAAAGGTGCTCAGATAGAATATCATTCACCTTTGGAATTGGACAGGGGCAGGGGTGGAACATAATGGAATAAAAGGGAATTGTAGTTGTCTTTATTAAGACGAATTTGAACGTTGATATCAAATGTGAAGTTTTCAATCTTGCCAGAGTAGTTTACATCGATCATAGAACGTTACACCGCAGTTACACTTCAGTCCTCGAGGTTGCGCTGACCTGCAAAATTAATCTGGTGCCCAGCTAACATATACCGTTCCATTTTCATCCATATGTTTGTCCAATGCACATTCAAATGCCCGTTTATTCGCGAGTCTACTGCTGTTGCAGGCAGGCTGTTCCATGCACACTAGTGTTACAGGAAGGCAGTTCCAAACCCCTATTACTCTCTGACCGAGGAAACTAACCCGATATCTGTCCTAAATCTATCACCCCTCAATTTAAGGCTATGTCCCCTCATGTTAGCCTTCATAATCCGAGGAAAAGAGCACCTATTGCCCACCCTATCTCGTCCTCGGATCACGATTAAGGCACATCTCAACCATCTTCTCTCCAACGATAGCAGCCTCAGTTCCCTCAGCCTTTCCTCGTAAGCCCTTCCTTCCAAGCTTGGCAACACCAGAGTCTCCTCTGAACTCTTTGCAAATCTTTCATATTCTTCATATAATGCAGTGACCAGAACTGCACGCAATATTCCAAGTGCAGCCTTAAGAGTGTTTTGTACAGCTGAAGCATGATCTCTTGACTCTTAAACTCAATCCTCCATCACAGAAAGTAGTTGATTCCAAAACATTCATCTTCACCTACATATCACATTTGCAGCTATCGCTCACCCAGTCCCAGCCCTCCCATTTATCTCTCTGCACGCCCGACACAGCCTCATTCTGACGAAGGGCTGAATGCCCAATGCGTAGACTCTCCTGCTTCTCGGATGCTACCTGAATTGCTATGCTTTTTCAGCACCACCTTCTCGACTATGATCTCCAAAATCTGAACTACTCATTTTCTCCTAGTTGATTTCAAGACATTGGATGGATTCAAGAAGCAGCTAGATATCGCACTTGAAGAGAACAGGATGAAATGTTATGGAACTAAGGTCGGATGATACTATTGCATTGGACGATCAGTCGTAATCGTGATGAGTGGTGGAGCAAGCACACTGGGTAAGTAGCCTCCTCCCTTTCCTATCTTCTATCTTTCTATGTTTCCCACTTTACCAGCAATTCTCCCTGATATTCAACCCAGAGGACGAGAACAGATTTCATATGAGAACATGGAACAAATGTTTTCTAGCAGCTCCAGGGTATATCGCCTGAGAGCCTGGACAGGGACTCAATCATGGAGAGCCACTTTCACATCCTGTGCCTTCTTCCTTTCCTCCCTCCGTGTTTGCCAACTCCAGCTGTTTATGTACCATGTTAAAATAAAGGACATTAAACAAACTTGATGCTCCATGTCCCATTCACATTCACCACCTACAGTTCTGTGGCTATTCTGTCTTTGACTGGTGTTGTTTCCACATGAAATGTTAACAAGAATCTTCAATTTCTAGCACACCTCTCTTGCGATTCTCTCTCTCCAACCTCTCTCTCTTTCTCTATCTGCACTTATCCATCCCTCCATCTCTGGTCATCTTTCTCCTGCTCCCGAGAATCAGCAGATCTCTTTCTGCTTTCCATCGATATTTTGAATGATGCGTTCTCTTGTGTCTCCCATTTAAAATGTTTCGATCTTATTGTTGTGTCCTCGTTTAAATTAGCAACGTAAATATCACATTATGGATAGTGGGCAAGAAGAGATAGTTGTGCAAGGAGGGATGTAATCTATCCACAACCAAATCCACAGCATACTGAAAAGGACACAGGCCAGTGATGTGTAAGGGAAACCTGTCGATAAAGTGGTACACAGAAGATCCCACGGCGGTTATGTGAGACCACTTAGGTATTCCCTCCAAGACCGACTCTCAGTAGCGGTTGTGTGTCCTTTCTACAAGACACACTGCAGAAATTTACGAAAGATCCTTAGATATAATCTTCCAAAGACATCTAGAAAGATAAGGGTAGCAGATACATGGGAGCACAAGCACCTGCAAATTTCCCTCCAAAGCAGTCACCATCCAAAAGGAATGTCGCTAGATCAAAATCCTAGAATTGTCCCTGTAACACCACTATGTGTATCCCTCCATTTGCTACAGGCTGTCATCAATTCTCCAGGAAAGAGTCAGAAACTGCAGGACTTAGGAAATCAACTCACCACCGTTTTCACAGGGGTAACTAGGAATGGGCAATATATGCTGGCCAGCAGGAATGCTCATAACCCACGAATAAAAAAAACAAACACAATAATGTCACTTGTTTGAGGTCTCTTGATTTACTGTTTAAAATTGTTTATCATTTTGTATGCTACAAGCTCGGAATGAGTGGTGGATGTTCAGACAATTTGTTCCAAAAGGAAAGGACCAGACCTCGCAAACTGTGGTTGTTTGTAAGGCCAGGTCGAGAGGCTAGTTACATGCTAAACCTTGATTTGAAAGGTTCTGACAGACACAACAAATCCCTGGAAGAGCGTTGTGATAAAAAGATAGCAAAAGTTGGCTGTTAATGACGTCAGCAGTGCGAAATCTACCAAAAACCCTTGGACAGCTCATTCTAAAGCTTCGACGAGTTTCATCTGGAGGGGCAAGGGCAGGAGATACATGGATACATCACCAACGAGAAGTTCTCCTCCAAGCTGCTCACCTTCTGATCTGGAAATGTTTCACCATTCTTTTGGTCCCTGGGTCAGACTGCTGTAATTCCTCATCAAATGATACTGTGGGTCATCTCAGAATGAATAGACTTCAGCTGTTGGAGAAAGCAGCCGAGCACGACTTGTCAAAGGCAACTAGGAATTTGTAAAAATGCTGACTCACCTAGTAGTACCTGGAAATTGGTTCCAGCAAGTCCAAAAGTGATGCTGCATTCAAGATCATGTCAGTTATAATCTTAGAAGCAGAGCATTTTTCAGGAGCAGAAGCTGCCTATGAAACCTAGCGTACCTGTCGTGGCTCCAGACATAACGACACAGCTGGTCCCATTCTCTACCCATCCCTACAGCTCTCGAGAGTTATCCCTTTCAAATATAACTCCAGATCTCTTTTGAAACCTCCAGTGGAATTCATCTCCACTACATTCCCAGACAGCGCACGTTAGATTCCAAAACGAAAAGCCCTGAATAAGGAAATATATCATCAACTCAATCCGCGATGTCTGGGTGTTAATGTGAATGTTTGACCGTAGGTACTAAAAAATCAAAATGTGGAAATGAAATATTCTTCTTCAGCCTCTCACAATCGTTCACACTTTTAAACAAGTCAATAAGGTCACTGCGAAATATCCCCTGCCCCAAGAAGAAAAAAAAACAATTTCTCTAATCTTTCCTTGTATCTGAAATCCTTCAGCTGTGTTATCATTGCAGTCAACGTCCGTTGATCTCTCTGCAGGGCTTTAAAATCTTTCAATAAATACATTTCCACAACTGAGTACGATATTCCAAATGCAGTCTGACCAATGAATTGTGAAGGTTCAGCATCATTTCCTTGCTTTTATACTCATATATACCTCTACTTATAATCCCAACGATCAATGAACACTTCTAAACAGTTGCTTCATCTTGCCCAACCACCAATAATTTGATGTCATCTGCATTGCTCTCTCCGTAAACAGCCATGTTCAGCTTTACAATCTTCTTGGACCCTCCCTGAAACCAGAGAATCCTAAACGATCAGCAGCAATCCCCCCTCAATATCCTCAGCTATCTCCTTAGACCTATGGGGCGTTGCCCATATGGTCTGTTGATTTATCTACCTTCAGATGTTTCAGCTTCCCCAACACCTTCTCCTGAGTGGTAGTTACTACACTCAACTCTGCCCCCCTCCCAGATTTTCTTACGTTTCTGGCATGCTACTGTCTTCCACTGTGTAAACTGATGTGCAGTACTTATTCAACTCCGCTGCTTGTCCTTTGTTTTTCATAACTGCTTCTCCAGTCACATTGTCCAGCAGTCCAATGCTTGCTCTTGCTTGCCTCTCTGATGTGTTCTATATCAAAACATATTTTGAAATGTCTTCTCTATTATTAACAATCAGACTGTTAAATTTCATTTTCTCTTCTCTATTGCGTGTTTCAGTTATCCTTCATTGGTTTTTCATGGCTTCCAAATCTTCAGGATTTCCAGTAATCTTCCTCACACTATATTTTTTCTCTTTCGCTTTTATGCTGTCCTTGAATTCCCTTATCAGACATGCCCTCCTATCAGTATGTTTTTACTTCCTTGAGATAATTTTCAGCTGTACTTCCAAATTATCTCCAGAAACTCCTATCACTGCTGCTCCAATGTCTTTCGTGCAATGGTCCCCTTCCAATTAATTCTGGCTAGCACTTCCACCATGTCTCTGTAGTTACACCACTTAATTATAACCAAAGCACATCTGAAACTGACCAATAGGTCTAAACTAAAACATGGAAGTTTGAGAGATGGGAGACAGAGAACGATTGGGGGATTTATTAACTAGATGAAGAGAGAGAGGGAGAGAAAATAGATGAGGTGGTGTAAAATAGTAAAATCTAGGTTATCGACAGAAGTAAATGTGCTTTCATATTTTTTTCAGTAATTCATGCGTGCTGTTTCCTTCTGTACAATATGTGTGTAACATATGTACAAGGTACAATAGAGGCCTGATGCTAGGAGATTTATATTCAATAATATACAGACACCAGCTGTTGACAGGATCCAGCAGGCCAATATTTTTAATCCCAGTGCAAAATTTGGTAAAATGAAATAAGGTGGGACACCATAAGCAGGATTTTTAACACACGTATTAATAAGAATGACAGACTAGAATAGGGAATTCTAGAAAGTAGGAGTCGTTGATAGAATTAGAACATAACAGCTTAGCTGAGGATCAAGTTATGTTTTAAAAACTTTGTACATGACATGTATTATGTTTCGTTAACTGTGTCTCAGTTGTTCACTCTGAAAGTCTTGTGCACATATGATCAATCGTATCAGTCTGCATACACATGTAAAACAGCGTGCATAAAATTATGTTTCCTCAATTTCATTTCAAAATATCCTGTTTTGTTTACATCGTCACTCACCATTGCTTCCTCGAAGGTATTCTGCTTCTTTCCCTGCATTTAATTTATTCTGTCTGTCAAGATATTCGTCACTAAGGGATATCACATTACACTGCTGCAGTCTCCACAGTCACTGTTACCTATATCTTCATATTGCTTAATCAATATCAGATAGATTTTCCCTATGACCGTTTAATCCCAAAAGACAAGGCAATTATAAACATAGGATGCAGTTTTACTCGGTGAGCTGGAAAGTTCGTTTTCAGACGTTCGTCACTATACCAGGTAGCATCTTTAGTGAGCCTCTGGATGAAGCACTGGTCGTGCCCACTTTCTATTTATGTGTTTGAATTTCCTTGAGTTGGTGATGGCATTTCTTGTGGTGATGCCATTGCACAAACATGCAGAAAGCTAGCCATCATGATACATGAACATCAACTAGCCACAAACAGACATGATCCACTCTCACTTGTATCCTTACGTATGGATGAGGAAGGGACTGGGACAATACATCCATTTCTAGGACAGGCCAAACACAGACAAGCACGAGATTTCCTTGAAGCATGGCATTCAAACTGGAATGCTTTCAACAAACATATTGACTTCGATCTCATTTACCAACCCTAAGAAAAAGAACAGGAAATGACACCACCATAAGAAATGACTTCACCATTGGAAGTGATATCAGCAACCCTAGGAAACCCAAACACAAAAATAGAAAGCGGGCTACACCATTCTAGCTTCATCCGGAGCCTCACTGAAGATTTTATCTAGTAAGGTGATAAAACGTCTGAAAACGAGCCTTCCAGCTCAGCAAGCAAACCTACATCCAGAACTTCAACCTGAGCAACAACCTTCCCAAAACTCACAAATTATAGATATGCATTTACTTTTCGGTTAAGGCCAAAAATCTGAAAAATAGAAGGTGTACAAACTGTGAAATAAGGTGATCATAACTTTAGAAACACATTATTGAAGTCTGTTGTGTTAAAGATAAAATATTGCCTTCTCAGAACAGAAAGGGGAATTTCCAAAGAAATCCACACAGTATGTTTTCAGGGCAGTATTGTCCAGATGCATTTGTTAGAATAACACATGTTGTAGAACATATAATATAGAACTTCGAACATGACCGCATAGTGCAGGCCCTTCGGCACACAGCCCGCGGTGTTATGCCCACCTGTGAAACCAATCTAACCTACACTCTTCCAATTTCATCCACATGTTTATCGAATGGCTGTTTAAATATACTTGTTTTGGGGAGATACTACCGTTGGAAGCATGGTTTCCCCCACCCCTACTACTCTCTGAGTGAAGAAACTACGTCTGACATCTGTCCTCCATCTACCACCCCTTAATTTATAACTATGTCCCCATGTGCTGGCTATCACTCTCCGAGGAAAAGGGTTCTCACTGTCCATTATATATTACCCTCTGATTACCTTAGTTGCCTCAATTAAGTCCCCTCTCAACCTTCTTCACTTGAACGAAAATAGTTTCACGAAGTTAGCTTTTTTTTTTGGAAAAGCTGTTCCTTGGCTCAAAGACACTCTGTAGTTGATTTTCTTCAGGGGTTTATAAACCAGACCGGAGTCTGCTCAATCTGGTTTGGGCCAGAGATAAAAACGAGTTTGTGAGGCCGTTTGTTTACATGTCAACAAATGAGACTTCAGGCCAAAGTGATCACGTTTTAGAATTGACATGTATAATGAAACGGGAGTGGTCAGCTATCTAACTGACCAGTTTATTTCAGTCCCGAACTGGTTGGGAGTTAAACAGTGAGCTGCGTGGAAACTGTCTTTCTCTCATTCTGCCGTTCAACTACAACTTGAAAGCATGTGTTCCATTTACACTGTTTTTTTAGAGACGTTTTGCTTATTAGGACTGTGATGTATATTCAGAACAACATACTGAATTGGAGATAGTTCAGTTCTGTCAGGGTTCTTTATTCTGTTCTTTTTGTTTCATTGTGGAATCTTATGAATACATTTTGTCCGTTTTAAACATGGTAATCATCCTTGCTCACTTAATCCGGATACTTTTCACTGTACACTTACAGAAACAAATTGCAAACTTAGGGTCTCGGCTACCTGTTTAAGAATGTTTTGAGTGCCCTGGTCTTGTCCACAAGAACAGTCTGTGGTCCGACAGCCTTTCCTCAAAAAGCCTATCCTCTATAACAAGCAACATCCCAGTACATCTCCTCTGAACCTTTATGAAGCTACCACATTCTTCCTATCAGGCGGTGACCAGAACGGAATGCAATACTCCAAGTATGGCTGCACCAGGGTTTTGTACAGCTGCAACATAATCTCATGGCTCCAAAACTCCATCCCTTTAACAATAAATGCTGACACACCGTCTGGCTTCTTAAGCTTTTAAACTAGGTGACAACTTTCAGGGATCTATGTGCATAGACACTGAGATCTCTCTCCTTATCCACACTACCAAGAATCTTGCCATTAGCCGACGATTCTTTATTCCTGTTGATCCTTCCAAAGTGAATCAACTCACGCGTTTCCACATTAAACTCTATTTTTCACATCTCAGCCCCGCTCTCCAGCTTATCCATGCTGCTCTGTAATCTGCCACATCCTTCGGCACTATCCACAACTCCATCGACCTTGGTGTCATTCGCAAATTTACTAACCTATCCTTCTACACCCTCAACCAGTTCATTCATAATAATAACAAATGGCAGTGGACCCAAAACCAATCCTGCAGTAAATCACCAATAATTGAACTTCAGAATGAGTATTTCCTAAGAACCACCACACTCTGTGTTCTTTCAGCCAGCGAATGCCTGAACCAAACCGTTAAATAAAGTCATAGAATCAGAGAAATGTACAGCACGGAAACAAACCCTGAGGCATAACTCGTCCATGATGACCAGATATCCTAACCTTATCTCGTTTCATTTGCCAGCATTTGGCCCATATCCATCCAAACCCTTCCTATTCATATACCCATCCAGGTGTCTTTTATATGTTGCAATTTTACCAGCCTCTGACACTTCATTTGGCAGCTCATGCCGTACACACACCATTCTCATGCGTGAAAAAAGTTCCTGCGAGGTCCCTTTTACATCTTTCCCCTTTCACCCTAAGCCAATGCACTCTAGATCTGAACACTCCTACCCGAGGGAAAATACTTTGTCTATTTACCCTATACATGCTCATCATTATCTTATACAGCTCTTTCAGGTCACCCCTCAGTCTCTGACACTCCAGGGATAACAGTCCCAACATATTCAGTCTGTCCCAATAGCTCAAATCCTCCAGCCCTGGCAACATGCTTCTAAATCTTTTCTGAACCCTTCAAGTTTCAGAGCATCCTTCTGAAAGGAAGAAGCCCAGGAATACACGCAATGTTCCAAAAGTGGCCGAACCAACGCCCTGACCTCAAGTAACCCTCAAACCCATGCCTCTGCATTGTGTACAATAGCTGAGAGTGGGGGATCTTATCAAACGCGTTATTGAATACCATAGATATCACATCAACCCCTTAACCCTCGTCAAACTGTTTGATTATTTTCTCAAAGACATCATTACGGTTTGTGTGGCATGATGTCAACTTCACAAACTGCGTTGACTATCTCTGGACAACATATTTCTTTCTGGATGAATATAAAACTATCTCTTATGACCTTTCCAACACTTTATCCAACACCGAAGTAAGGCTCATTGATCTACAACTAACACGTTTGTCTCTACTCCCCTTTTTGAACAAGGGGACAGCATTAGCTATCCTCGAGCCTTCTGTCACTATTCCTGTATATCATTCCGGCATAATGATCCAATCCAAAGGCTCTGAAATCTCCTCTCTTGCTTCCCAGAGAATTCTAGGATGAAACCCATCCGGATCAGGTGACATAATTAATTTGACATTTTCCAGAATTGCTAACACCTCCTCCTTGCGTATCTCAATCCCATCTAGTCTTCTACTTTGTATCTCAGTATTCTTCTCAACAACATTGTCTTTTTCAGTGTGAATACTGACAAAAAGCATTCATTAAGCGCATCTCCTATCTGCTTCCCAGTTCTGTCATTGTTTGGCCGTAATCTTACTAAGGTATTCTTTTATTCCTGGTATACCAACATAAAGCTTTAGGGTTTTCCCTTGATCCTATGTGCCAACACCATCGCATGTTTCGTGTTTGCTCTTTTAATTATCCTTAGGTCTTTCCTGGCTTACTTTTAAATCTCAAGTGCCAAACTGAGCCTTCAAATCTCACCCTGACATTAGCCATTTTCTTCGTCTTGACAAGAGTTTCAACTTCTTTGGTAAACCAATGTTCCTTCACCTGTCCACCTGCTCCCTGCCTGTTGTGTACTTATCAAAGACTTGTCGTAGCTGCTCCTTGAATAAGCCCCACATTTCAATTGCGGCCAGCCCTGAATTTCCCTTCCCATTCCCATACCTTTATAATCTCGCCAATGGCATTGTAATTACCTTTCACCCAGCTGAAGCTCTTGTCATGCGATATATATGCATCCCATTCCATCATTAAAATAAACGTAATTGAGTTGCAGTAGCTAACACCAAAGTGCTCACCTACGTCCAAATTTAACACCTGGCCGGTTTTATTATCCAGTTCAAAATCCAATATAGCATCGCCCGTTGTTGGCTTCCCCATATACTACGTCAGGAAACCCTCCTGCACACAATGAACAGAAACTGACCCACTTGATGTTAAAAAAATGCAGCATTTCCAGTCCATATTTGGAAAGTAAAAACTTCCACAATAACGAGTATGTACTTTCTCGCCTATCCAGAATCATCTTCGCTATCTTTTCTGCTACATCTCTGGAACTATTTGGAAGACTATAGAAATTACCCAACAGAGTGACCTCGACTTTCCTATTCCTAAACGTAGACCATAATATCTCATTAGATGAGTCATCAAACAACTTTGCTGCCACCGTCATATTGTCCTTGACTCACAATGCCACACCTCCTCCACTTTTACCATCTTCCCTGTTCTAACTGGAACATCTAAATCTGGAAAGCTGCAACAACCAATCCTAAACCTGCGATATCCATGCTTTTGAAGTGGCCACCACATCAAATTACCAGGCACTAACTCATGCTGCAAGTTCACCCAGCTTACTTCAGATGCTCCTGGCGTTGAAACCATTTTCCTGCTTGCCAGTGAACAATTGCGACCGTAAGACCTTATTTCAAACCTCACAACTCTAAACTTCCTGGACACTGGATCTATCATTTAGGTTCCAACGCCCCCTGCTGAATTAACTTAAACCTTCCTGATGGGCATTAGCAAATTTCACCTCATCCAAGGATATTAGTAACCCTCCGTTTCGGGTGTGGATCATCTTGTTTGTTTAAGTCCCAGCCACCCTGGAATGAATCCCCAATTATCCAGGTATCCGAAATCCTCCTTCCTACACATGCCTGTAGCCACGTGTTCAACTCCTCTCTCTCCCTATTCCTCGCCTCACTCGCACATGGCCAGAGATAACAACTCATTTTGTTCTGGCACTAAGTTTCCATGCTAACTCCCAGAATTTCTACCTTAAATCCCCAACCCTTTTCCTACCTGTGTCTTTAGTGCCTATGTGGACCATGACTTGGGACTGCTCTCCGTCCTCTTCAAGGATCCTGATAACATGATCCAAGACTTCACAAACCCTGGCGCCTGGGACGCAACGCACCAAGTTCCTCCCGAATCTCCTGTTTGTTCCCCTATATATGGATTTCCCAAAGTCTAATGCTCTGCTCATCTCCCCTCTTCCCATCTGAGCACCAGGGCCAGACTCTGTCCCAGAGACCTGTACCACATGGCTTACCCCTGGTAATTTATCCTCCCCAAAAGTGTCCATGCAGTATACATGTTATTGAAGGTATTGATCACAGGGATTCCCTGCTCTGCCTGCTGGTAGGCTTTCCGTCGCTTTGACTGTAACTCCTCTGCCTGCTTCTTATACCTGAGGTGTGACTACTTCCCTGTAACTCATCTCAATAACCCACTTCACCCTACCTCCGAATGATGCGAAGTTTATCTAACTCCAGCTGCAGCTCCCTAAAGAGGTTTTGGAGGAGCTGGAGTTAGGTGCACTTCCGGCAGAGGAGGTCAGGAGGGACACTTACCGCCCACATTCTCAAGGAGGAACATTCAACAGCCATAAAGACCATTCCCACTGCTCTAATTGTCAAAATGTTGAAATATAAACAATAAACAAGAAACTCATTACTTTATCGATCCGGTGCACAGAGCCTTTGTTTATTGGTTAGAGGATGAGAATGTTTGGGAAATGTTACCTAAGCAGTGTTTTTGGGTAACACAACCACCCAAATATGTTACTTCACTCACCCAACAGTCCAGTGTCTGCTCCTGCTCAGCGTGTGCTCTGTATTCACGAGGTAATTTGATATAATTTTAAATTTACTTTCCTCGTTGACCCGTGCTCCTCTTTGACACTCCTTGCACTGCTGTAGTAACTGCGAAAATGGAGATCGCTGAACACTCGAGGGAGAGTGAGACACAAGTCAGAAAAGAAGAAAGGATGGTGGAGCAGAAAGAAGGTGAGGGGCAGGGAGAGGTCAGAGAAACATTTTGGTGAGAAATGAGAAGGAGGCATTCGACAGACGATTCGGGGAAGAGGGGTCTGGAGAGCATGAGGCATGACGAAAGAGGGAGATTGGAATGTAGATATAGAATGGAAGAGGGCTAGAAGGTGGAGGAGAATGAGAGGGAGGGAGAAGTTGAAAAGTGAGAAAATAGGATTGTGATCAGTGGAAGAGAGAAACTGAGCGAGCTCCGGGTGGACAGGGAACAATGGAAAGTGATGGATTCTGTCAACGTTAGGGCAAAGAAGGCCTCAGAGGTGAAAGTAAGATGCTGACTTAAACCCAGTTCTTGAGCTCAGCTCCGGTCCATTCCTATTCCCTGAGGACTAGTTCTTGGGGCTGAATCTCTTTCTGTCAATGTCAGTTTCTTCAACAGAAAGACAAGCAACATGCATTTCGCTCTGCAGCTTTTAATGGACATTTTTGTTATTTACAAATTAAAGTTAAATATGCTGTTGCCTTTCCTCATTGGCCCCTGAGTTGAAAGAAACATTGAAATGTGTCCCTGTAATGCGCTGCGGGATAAGGTTGGACAAACCAGTAATACTCAGTCTGTTACCATGGTGACAGGCTGCTTAATTGCTGAAAGATTGAAATGAAATCAGAAACTCCCTGATGTTTTGATTAACCAGTGACTTTTATTGATTTATATATTTGACAAATGAGATATTTCAACACATTCGTCATCTGTTGTCTGAATTTAGTCTGGGTCACAGCATAAATTGCGGTGTTTGTGCAGCAACTGAGGAGCTGCAGCATGAAGCCCAATTCCTGCACAAAGTCATGTAGATAAAAATGCCGATACCCAATCAACCACGTCCGATACCATATGGAATATACCATTAACGTTGACCATAACAGGATGAAATTGGCCGATATCACAAACAGTAAAACGATGGATTTCTTTCGAATTTGCATTTCTGTGTCACACTGACCATCCTTATTGGTGTGAGTCCTGAGTCTCCTGCGGGCTCTGCTGGTCAGTAAAATGTGTCTGATGGTGAAAACATTGAGCAGCAGAATCAGGATAAATGGAAGAGCCGGGTTAAGCATGTGGTGGATGAACTCGACTGTGGTCCAGACATGAGAGTAACGAATGACTGATCGAACATAACAAAACCAAGGGTCGTTCCAGAGCCAATACTGAGGTTCGAACATAAAATACCAGAACATGTTCTTTAAACAGCTCAGTACAGTCACTGTTCTCAGAACCAGAGCCGCCGTTTTCTCACTGCAATATTTACTTTTCAGCTTCTGGCAACAAATGGCCAAAAATCGATCAAAGGTGAAAGTGACGGTGAACCAGACAGAGCAGTCAGTGGCTGCATAAAGCAGGATGGCGTGGATATTACACAGAGGGATGAACTGCCGGAAATAAAACTGTTCCCGATCAACAATGGGAATGTGTCTCAGTATCAGGCCGAGGACAATGACCAGTAGATCCGCCATTGCCATGGCCCCCAAGTAACGACTGACACATGGAGACAATCCACAATATTTACAAAGCAGGATGTAGATCGTCACTAAGTTAACTGTGAGAAGGGAAAAAGAAGAAATTACATATCAGCCTGGAGGCAATCTCAAGGACCCAGTGAGATTTTCAAATATGTCACTGTATTGGGAGATATGTTGAAATTACTGGAGCTGCAATAATAAATGGTAACTTCGGTAGAACTTACAAAAAATGTGACATAAAAGAAAAAATAAATTATCTTTAACCAAACACACAGACGCATCCGCAAGAACAGATTTTTATTTCGAAAACATTCCCACCCACTAGATCACTTGAGAGCAGACACAGACAGTTTCTTACATTTCCGAATACGGAATATGTAAATATTGTTGCCCTGAAGAATTCTCTCCCAGATCCTTGAAAACAAACGAAGGTTGAAAGTTTATGCCTTTTATTCTACGTTGTATTCGATCCTCTGTCGTGAAGAAATATAAATGCATGAAAATCATATTCGCCACTTAAACTGCCTGAGGAGACTTCGAAACAGTGTCTCCTTCTCCCTGGAATAGGATCGCTTCCCTTGTAATCTGATCTTTTGTTCAATTAACTGACATCTAGCAGTTTTTTTAAAAAAAAACTGTTATTCAATGTTCTGGACAGTTTCGTCATGGAATGTTTCCTGTAATGTTCCAGACAATTCCCTGATCAAGAAAATGCAGGTTTCCTCCATTATGAGACCCATGGATACCTGCAGAGTAGTGCTTTTTTTTTTCCCAAATTCACTTGGACGTACAATTCTGGTGCATCGTGAATGCTCCACCATTCCGTAAGTTCAGGGTTGATCTCACTGCCCGCGAAACTCCATGTTACAGGCACTTTCTGTTGCTCAAGCCCATGACTTCCTGTCACTGATCAGGCGACACTATTTACATTGGTTTTCCTCAAACATTTGTTTGGGCGCAATTCACGATGGCACACTCTCTAAATGATATATTCCATCTGATTTAAGATTTTTGAAAACATTACCACCCACTAGACCACTTGAGAGACATTTTAAGAGGAATTTACACATAGAAATAGAAAATATACACTTTTTTGGTATCAAGATTCACTAACAATGAAGACATGAAGTTATCTCATTGGACTCATCTTAGTGTATTTGACCAATTGCAGAATCCATACAGTTGTCTCATTACAAAATTAGATTAACAGCCCTGTGTAAAGAATACTTGAATTAGGAACAAAATTAAAAAGCAGGACATCGACTATTATAACCACTGTATTATTGCTCAAGCCAAGGTTAATTGCATGGACAAAAGGGTTCCACTTCAGGCATACTGGCATCAATACATGGACAGGAAGTAACTTGACGAATGGGATGGGCTCCACCTGAACTGACCAGTGACCAGAATCCAAGCAGAAAAGTAAAGTAGTCTGGGCACAAGGAGTGGAATTTAGTTGAAGAGTGGAGGCCTCAGGAAGGTTTTGTAAAATAAAGATTTTCCAGAAAAAGTGAAAGGATAGAGTGTGACAGTAATCTAACTTCAGGCACAGAAGATAAGGGACAAGGGAGATGGTGCAGAACTAAGTTTGTTGGACTTAAATGCATGCAGTACATGAAACATGGTAAATGAGCTTGTAGCTCAGATTGGATTTGACAGATAAAATGTTGTCAATATCAAAGAGCTGAGTTTTTTTCGGACCAGGATTGGGTAATAAATATCCAACTGTATACTACAGATTATCCATACATTAATTATCTGAATTTCAGATTATCCAAACAAGATCTGAAGGTTTGTAAAAACTCTACACGTTATCTGAATTATGTGTTATCCGAACTCTCAATTATCTGAACAAAATACACCCCATCAGTCTTGATTGGATAATCGAGGTTGTTTTGTATCAGTTATTGGAAGGGCAGGCAGATGGCCAAAGCGGGCAAGAATATTTTGTTCGTTGGAGAAAAAAAATTAAATCATCAAGAATAAGTAATATATCACCAGAAGGCACAGAATCAGTGTGGGCAGAATTGAGGCACTTCAAAGGGCAAAAGTTTTTGCCTGTAGGATTTGTGTATTGGCCTCCTAGCAGTAGTCAGGATGTGAAGCTGAACATGAATCAGGAGACTAAAGTTTTTTTAAGAAGGCACTTTTACGATTATCATGAGGGACTTCAATATGCAGGTAAGCTGGGAAAACTATGTTGGTAACGGATGTGAAGAAAAGGAATTTGTGAAATGTTTCCGAGTCTTTTTTGGACCAGCTTGTGTTAGAAACCGCTAAGGGAATAGGCAGTTCTGTATTTGGTGATAGACAATGAGGCAGACTTGATTAGGGTGCTGAAGGTAAAGGACTCTTTTGGGGGCAATGACCAGTTATTGTATCGAGTAGCAGCAGGTCTACTTTGTCGTCAAAGACAAATCACTTTGCATCAAGCATAATGCAGTGTGTCTGCATGTTCAGGATTGAGTGCGACCACGAAGTTCAGGATACACGAAGGTTGAGAAACCCATATCGACTAATGTTAATCTCTATGATATTTCATTGATTTACCACAAAAAAAACTACCTTGCATTTGTATAACACTTTCAACGTAGTAAAACGTAGTAAGGTGCTTGGCACAGCTTTCAGGCATAGTTTGACAAGCTACCGGAGGGACGAGGTGGAAAAGGCATTAATCAAAGAAAGGTTAGACCTTCAGTTAACAGCCTTTCAGATCTGCACTACCATTCAATAAGATCAAGGCTGATCTGCCAGGGACCTCATTTTCTCGTTTGTATCATCTCTCGCCTCCACAAGTCTCTGAGGTGCTGAATTTCAAACATGCCTGAACGTCTTAACTTGAAATTCGTGTTTCCTCATTCTTCAGTAAGTCCCCTAGATACACATTGTAATACTAGTGGAAACATCATCGTAACATCTATCCCTCAAGCACCCTCTGAGTCATGACTTTGTGTAAGTTCACTCAATATTATTCTAAACTTTAATTCAAAATGTCCTGATTTTTAACTCTTGACGAGTTGAAGCCTTTATGTTAGGAAACTGCCTCGTGGAACTCCATTAAACTGCTTCTGATGCTGGCATATCCTCTTTTAAATACAAAAGCAAAATTATAAACTGAACTCCAGGTGCAGTCTCACGAACACCATTGCAGTTATAGCAACACCTCTCTTTCAAATGAGAAAAAAACTCCTTCACAACAAAAGCCAAAATTTGATTAGCTGTCTTAATTCCTTACTGCACATGTGTTTTAAAGATTTGAGTTTCATGCACAAGAATACCCATGTCCTTCTTGGCAGTCTCTTTTCATTTAAATAGCAAACAGGAATTTTGATTTCTCTGACAAAATAACGACGTGTTTTCTTACATTGAAATTCATCAGCAAAGTATGTGCTCACTCATTCAATCGAACTCAACCTACCTCATTAAGTGTTGTTTATTATCTCATCACAACTTAACTTTCCGTTGTTTTTGTATTATCAAGTACAATGGACACATTCAATTGTCCCGTGTGTAAAATATTTTGAAACGTTATAAACGATTGAAGATCTAGGACTTTTTTGGTATTTCACTGTTTATATCTTTCCAAACTGAAAAAACAGACCAATTAGTGCGAATTCGGTCTTCTGCTTAAGAAGCATTTCTTAGTCTACCCTCATTCTTTAATTCCATTATCTGTAAGAATCTTTTATTTAACAATTTGCCGAATATCTACTGCAAAGCCAAATGCACAACATCCAGTAGATCCCCTTCATCAGCTCCACTTCTCTGATCCTCAGAAAACCCAAGTAAACGTATCAGATTAGATTTTCCTTTTATAATGCCTTTTTGAATCAGCTTGAAAATGTTCAGATTTTATTCTGTGTCTTGTTATTTCTTACTTATTAATGGGTACAAGTATTTTTTTCAAACAAAACAGGATATCAAGCAAAATGGCGGAGAATTTTCTACCATCTGTCTCCCTCCCTTCTTGAACAGGACCAACACTTCAGCTGTCTTCTAACTGGCTGGATCCCTCCTTGAATCCAAAGAGCTCTGGAATATTGCAACTAGTGTCTCCATTATTTCTGCAGCCACTTCACTTATATCACATGGATATTGTCCAGAAAGTCCCAGTAATCTGTTGTTCTTTTCGTCCCATTATATTGTTTAAAACGCTGTCCCTTGTTAAAATAAAAAAAAGTCTGTTAAAATATGTTTCCCCCATTAATACCTTGCTTATATGCTTTGGAATATGCATATTGTCCAGTACCATGAAGGGCAAATAATTAACTATCATTTTTAAATTCCCATTAGTAACCTTTCAGTCCCATTCGACATGGACCCCATATATACATGAGATTCTCTCTCTCTCTCTCTCTCTCTCTCTCTCTCTTTCTTTCTTTCTCTCTCTCTCTCTCTCTACGCAAAGAGAATCTTTGGTGTTTATTTCTATGTTTCTTGCGAATTTACATTCACTAATTTTCTTCCTCGTGATCAGTTTTTCAGACAAACTCTGCTGCTTCCAAAAGCAATTCCAATCCATTGGGTCTAACATTCGTTTTCATTACGGTTCCTGTGTTATTTTTTAGTTTGATGCTTGCAATGCCTGCGTTTCCTCAACACAGGTGAATAATCTTCTAATCGAGTCCTTCATGTTGAGCAAAATCACCATTTTCTAAGCATCATGAAATATCAGCTTCAATATTTGTAATTGTTCATTATCTAATCTTTCCCTTTATCTGTATTCAGCTCCCGCATGAATTAGCAAATCAGTCATAGATCGGAGCTGCCAGTTAGACGTCCGGTTCTGTACAACGGGATTCCACAACAAATGATCAGTTGACATGATTCCACACAGAGTTCAGTAGACAGACACTTGTGACGTTGCTGCTTCTTCAACACGGCTATGTAGTCCTTGTATGTTTTTCAAGGACGTGGTAACAAACACAAAATGTGAAAAATCTAAATTAAAGGTTTTTACGACTAATTTGATTATAGATAACAAATACTGCCTCAAGCAAAAGGCTTCCAAGTTTTATGAAAACCCTCCTGCAATGAAAGGGAGTTGGCCAGTTCCCTCGGCTCAGTTGTCTCCAGTCAACCGATTCACTGAAACCACACAAGCAGCAATGCTTGAAGCTGCTGGACCCAAACAACCAGGTCGGTGCTGATACTCTCTCTCTCTCTCTCTCTCTCTCTCTGTGACATCTCTCCTATAATACGCTGTGTTTGTTTTTACCTTTTGTACGATTTTGGCGATTGTTGCAACCATTTGGAAAAGCACAATTAATTTGGTATAATCTGTTGAGGTTTCAGGTTTTTTTTAAGTTATTGTGTATTCTCTTCTCTGTTGTTTATGTTGGATTCGGTACTCTTGTAGATAAATTCTGTTTTGGTTAAATCTGCGTGGTTTGACAACTTGCATCCCTTCTGGAATATTCGTGTTACACGCCCGTGAAACAACTAGCAAAATGAGGGACTTGACTACTTTCTTCAATGATCAGGGATAAAAACAACGGGAAACATTTTCAGTGTAAACAAACAATTGAACCCTGTTGAAATGCCGAAAAAAAACGCAGGGGAGTACTTGGAATGGACGGGATGAAAATGAGACTAATCGGAAGAAAGACGCCATAGAGTATTTCACAGGAAAGAGAAATGTAAAATAGAAGTGTAAACAAATCAGATGAAATGCAGGTCAGTAAGTTTGGGAGTGATAGCGAAGATTACAGTATTTGTCAGTCAGTACAAGAGTGATGAGTGACATGACAGTGTAAGTCAGTGTGTACAGGGATGCTGATGAACAGGGCAGAATTAATCAAGGCGTACAAGGGTGACAGGTAAACATAACAGTGCGTGTCAATGAGAACAAGGGTGATCGGTGAACCCGACAGTGTAGCTCTGCAAGTACAGGGGTAATGGGAGAAGGGGGCAGTGTCTGTCAGAAATTTCATTAGAAATGCTGAACATGTCACTATATTTCAGGCTGATTATATTCCCTTTCTAATTGACTGGAGAGTGGAAGATAATGGTGCATGGAAAGAAAAGCGCATTCTAGATCACAATGATATGGGCCAACATCTCCGATCCTGATGGAGTAATGTGAATGGGACCAATGTGCTTATGCTCGTCAGTCCTTTGGTGTTAGGTTCCGTTTCGCCCTTCGAAAATGCTGGAGCAGATCGATGCAACTTCAAAGGTTAACTGTAGACTTTTCATATTCACGTGAAAATCCCAGAATGGTCCATGAAGAGTCTTCTATTTCCTTTTTCCCTGGTTCCAGACGTTTGTGATGCTGTGGTGCCTGATTAATTATGAACTCCACTCCCATAACTCACCCAGTCTTAGCTCAACTAAATCCTCTGTTCTAGAACATAGAACATGGAACATAGAAAAATACAGCGCAGTACAGTCGCTTCGGCCCTCGATGTTGCACCGATCCAAGCCCACCTAACCTACACTAACCCTCTTTCCTTCATATGCCTATCCAATTCCTGTTTAAATGCCCATAAAGAGGGAGAGTCCACCATTGTTACTGGCAGGGCATTCCATGAACTCACGACTCGCTGAGTAAAGAATCTACCCCTAATGTCAGTCCTATATCGACCACCCCTTAATTTAAAGCTATGCCCCCTCGTAATATCTGATTCCATACGTGGAAAAAAGTTCACATGGTCAACCCTACCTAAACCCCTAATCATCTTATACACCTCTATCAAGTAACCCCTAAACCTTCTTTTTTCCAATGAAAACAGCCCCAAGTGCCTCAGCCTTTCCTCATACGATCTTCCTAACATACCAGGCAACATCCTGGTAAACCTCCTCTTCACCCATTCCAGTGCCTCCACATCCTTCCTATAGTATGTCGACCAAAGCTGCACACAATACTCCAGATGCGGCCGCACCAGAGTCTTATACAACTGCAACATGACCTCAGGACTCCGGAACTCAATTCCTCTACCAATAAAAGCCAGTACACCATATGCCTTCTTCACAGCACTATTTACCTGAGTGGCAACTTTCAGAGATCTGTGTACATGGACACAAAGATCTCTCTGCTCATCCACACTACCAAGTATCCGACCGTTAGCCCAGTACTCCATAATTTTATTACTCTTACCAAAGTGAACCACATCATACTTAGCGACATTGAATTCCATTTGCCACCTTTCTGTCCAGCTCTGCAGCTTATCTATATCCCGCAGTAACCTGACACATCTTTCCTCACTGTCAACAACTCCACCGACTTTCTTATCATCTGCAAACTTGCTCACCCAGCCTTCTTGCCCCTCCTCCAGGACATTTATAAAAATGACAAACAGCAATGGTCCCAAAACAGATCCTTGCAGAACACCGCTGGTAACTGCACTCCAAGATGAAGCATTACCATCAACTACAACCCTCTGTCTTCTTCCAGCCAGCCAATTCCTAATCCAAACCTGCAACTCCCCCACAATGCCATACCTCCGTATTTCTTGCAGTAGCCTACCATGGGGAACCTTATCAAACGCCTTACTAAAATCCATATACACCACATCAACCGCTTAACCCTCGTCCACATCCCTGGTCACCTTCTAAGAATTCAATAAGGTTTGTGAGTCACGACCGGTCATTCACAAAACCATGCTAACTATCCTTGATCACATTATTCCGATCCAGATGTTCATAAATCCTATCCTTTGCAATTATCTCTAAGACTTTGTCCACAACAGAGGTAAGACTCACCGACCTATAGTTACTAGGGTTATCCCTACTCCCCTTCTTGAACAAGGGAACCACATTTGCTATCCTCCAGTCTTCTGGCACTATTCCTGTAGACAACGAGGATATAAAAATCAAGGCCAATGGCTCTGCAATCTCCTCCCTTGCTTCCCAGAGAATCCTAGGATAAATGCCATCAGGCCCAGGGGACTTTTCTACATTCACCCTTTCCAGAATTTCCAACACTTCTTCCCTACAAATCTCAAAGCCATCCATTCTAATTAATTGTGACTCAATATTCACATCGGCAACAATGTCCTGTTCCTGAGTGAATACTGACGAAAAGTATTCATTCAGTGTCTCCCCAATGTCTTCAGCCTCCACACGCAACTTCCAACTACTATCCTTGACGGGACCTATTCCTACCCTAGCCATTCTTTTATTCTTGAAGTACATATAGAAAGCCTTTGGGTTTTCCCTAATCCTATTAACCAAGGACTTTTCATGTCCCCTCCTTGCTGCTCTTAGCTCTCTCTTTAGATCCTTCCTGGCTACCTTATAACTCTCAATTGCCCCAGTTGAACATTCACGCCCTCTTCCCTGTAACAAGGGATTCTAATTCCTTATTAAACCACGGCTCCCTCACACTCTCTTTCATCCCTGCCTGACAGGTACATACTTATCAAGGACACTCAGTTGTTGTTCCTTGAACAAGCTCTCCATTTCGATTGCACCCTTCCCTTTAAGCCAACTTTTCCAAGCCACGCATGCTAAGTCATGCCTCACCACATCATAATTTCCCTGCCCCCAGCTATAACCCTTGCCCTGTAGTGCATACTTATCTCTCTCCATTACTAGAGTAAAAGTCACCGAATTGTGGTCACTGTCCCCAAAGTGCTCACCTACCTCCAAGTCTAACACTTGGCCTGGTTCGTTACCCAAAACCAAATCCATTATGGCCTCACCTCTTGTTGGTCTGTATACATATTGTATCAGGAAACCCTCCTGCACACATTGGACAAACACTGACCCATCTAACGTACTCGAGCTATAGCTTTCCCAGTCAATATCTGGTAAGTTAAAGTCCACCATAACAACCACGCTATTACTTTCACCCTTCTCCTGCATCATCCTCGCAATCCTTTCTTCTACGTCTCTAGGACTATTAGGAGGCCTGTAGACAACTCCTAAGAGGGTGACCTCACCTTTCCTATTTCGAAGCTCAGCCCAAACTACCTCAGATGGCGAGTCTTCATCCATCGCCCTTTCCACTGCTGTAATACTATCTTTGACAAGCAATGCCACACCTCCCCCTCTTTTACCCCCACCTCTGACCCTACTAAAATATTTAAACCCTGGAACCTGCAACAACCAATCTTGTCCCTGTTCTACCCATGTCTCCGTAATTGCCACAACATTGAACTCCCAAGTACCAACCCACGCTGCAAGTTCACCTACCTTATTTCGTATACTTCTCGCATTGAAGTATACACACTTCAAGATACCTTCCTTTTTACAGGCACCCTCCTTCGAGATTGATGCCTGGTTCCTAACCTCCCTACATTCCAGGCCCGGCACGCTAAAACTACAGTCTAGGTTCCCATGCCCCTGCAGAGTTAGTTTAAACCCCCCGAAAGAGCACTAGCAAACCTCCCCCCAAGGATACTGGCGCCCCTCAGGTTCAGGTGTAGACCATCATGTTTATAGAGGTCCCACCTTCCCCAGAAAGAACCCCAGTAATCCAGAAACTGGTATCCCACTCTCCTGCACCATCCCTGTAGCCACGCATTTAACTGCTCTCTCTCCCTATTCCTCGACTCTCTATCACGTGGCACGGGTAACAAACCAGAGACAACAACTCTGTTTGTTCTAACTCTGAGCTTCCAACCTAGCTCCCTGAAAGCCTGCCTAACATCCTCATCCCTCTTCCTACCTATGTCATTCGTGCCAATGTGGACCAAGACTTCGGGCTGTCCCCCCTCCCCCTTAAGGACCCGGAAAACACGATCAGAAACATCACATACCCTTGCACCTGGGAGGCAACATACCAAACGTGAGTCTCTCTCGCCCCCACAAAACCGCCTATCTGTGCCCCGAACCATCGAGTCTCCAATAACTATTGTTCTGCTCTTCTCCACCCTTCCCTTCTGAGCAACGGGGATAGGCTCCGTGCCAGAGGCCTGAAACCCATTGCTTACGCCTGGTAAGTCGGCCCCCCACAAGTATCCAAAACGGTATACTTGTTCTTGAGGGGAATGGCCGCAGGGGATCACTGCACTGGCTGCTTCCTCCCATGTCACCTCACTGTCACCCATCTGTCGACAAGCTTTGGAGTTACTACTTCCCTAAAGCTCCGATCTATGACCATCTCTGACTCTCGAATGTTTCTAAGTTCATCCAACTCCATCTCCAGTTCCCTAACACGGTCTTGGAGGAGCTGGAGATGAGTGCACTTCCTGCAAGTGTAATCAGCAGGGACGACCATGGCATCACTCACCTCATACATGTTGCAAGAGGAACATTGCACTGCCTTCACTGCCATCCCTCTAAAATTACCCCTTAAAAAACTAGGTCTAAACACGAGAATAAGCAAAATGCAGCACTAATTTTTACCACAACGGGTCATTTTATTAGGTGAGAGGAGGAGGGCGGGTGGGAGGCCCTACCTCTTTAGTGCCTCGGATTCCTCTCCTGTGCGCCTTTTTCGGAAAACAACTTACCCAGTTAAGCTTGCGCTACAATAGCTTCCGGCTCTCATTGAATTCAACATTGCACACAAGAACTCCAGCAACAAAACCAAACTCTTTCCAATAACGGAACATAAGAGTGGCGATACTGTCTCTTTAAGAGGTTCTTTTCTAATTCTTTTGTGAAGAGATTATTTAAGGTGCAGGTTGCAAGAGCTGTGAGACCCTCCGCTGTATAATGTTGCAACAACGGAAGCAGCCTGAGCTGGTGTGATCGAATTCCGACAGAACCTGGAATTTTGGTATTATTTTGTCGTTTGAACTAGGGACTTCACCCAAAAGCTGGAGGTTCTCTGTCTGCTACGGGAGTTGCATGTGAAACATTGGTTTTCCGAATTTGAGTAAAGTATGGCTTCGGATTGTTATTATATTGTAATATTTCCTGTATGTGTTATCCTGTTAAGTTTCCCAGAGGATTAAGACAATCCAATTCCTTCATTCTTTAGTTATATTCTAACTATAGTAGATAAGTGAAGCGTGCTTTGATTTAAAACTGGTAGTTTGACCAATTGACTTGCATCTGGAATGAACAGCTTCCATTTACCTTGAAAATTATCTTACGAATATTTTGATGGAGTTTGTTCTAGTCTGTAACATAAAACAATTAGCAATATGAACAGCAGTATGACATTCAACCATTCAATAAGAGCATGGCTGATCTGTTCCAGGGCTCAAACCCAACTTCAGGCCACTCCTTTTTTCCACCCAATTCACCAATATACTAAACACCCATCCATATCAAATACAAATACTTTCATTGTTCTAGGCTCCACAACTCCCCGGATTAAGGATTTCCAGGCATTCATTATCTTTTGATCAAAGACATGTCTTTTCATCTGAGTTTTAAATTGATGTCTCTTATTCTGTATCTATGTCCCTGAATTAGAGACTCCACTCAGGATTGGGAACATGTTCCAATATCTACATTCTCAATTCCTGTCTGTATGTTGTAGCATTCAGTATTATCAACCGTCACACATTTCAACTACACTGAATAAATCGCTACCTACTTAGGCATTCTTGATAAATCAACACTTTCATCCCAGGAATGAGCGTAACATGTCAGCCTAGATATGCTCTGCTCCAGCATGTAGACTTTCTGTTTTATACTCAGGAAGTTCCTAATCGCTTCGTACTGCTCGTTTTTCAGTCCTCCCCATTTAACAGCAGCCTGTCTTGTGGTTCTTACATTCATATCCATTTGTTAGTGATTAAAATGTAAAACAACATATTTCACAGTATTTAAGTACCTGTGAGAATAAGTCTAAAACTGAAACCGTACTAACCTTTTCTATATCACCTTTCACAATATTTCCTTTCATATTACAGCATGCCCTTACACCTACCTTTGCATCATCTGCCAACTCCTTTATATAATGCACTCAGCTCTTTCAGTCAATCTATCAATATCAATTGAAAATAACTTACGCCAAAGGACTGATAATCCAACAGATCCATTTTCAACCTGATAAGGATCATTAATCACGGCACTCATTCCATACTAATACATTGTATGCCATATGGTGAGCTCTGCTCGTATGAAATAAACTTTATTTTCTGGCGTGTAATCAAAAACCTCTGGAAAGCCAAGTACATTGTCTATCAGTTCCATTTTTTCCAATCTGCTTTTTATGTTTCCAGTAAACTCCAATAAAAGTTTTCAAAACTTTATATGAAAGAATATGAGTTCCCTTTCACAAATTGCATATATTGAACGTCTTCAAACATACATAGAAAAGCTCGTGCTGCTTGCTTTGATATCTCTTGCCAATATGTGTTCAGCATAAACTTTCTTCTTACTTTCACTAATATCAACTGCTTCGGATTCCAAACTTAAGCGTCCCAAATCTTGCCTAAGCTAATTCTCGCCAATTTGAGGTTTTCGGTTTGTGTTTGGAAGTATCATTGACCGCCCTTGGGAATCATGGGTAGTTCATCGACTTATTGATTCTTTTTTATTAACAGAATCAAGTATTGCCGAGCATTATGAGATACCTGCTTAAATATCTTTCGCATTACCCCACCGACCTCCCTGGATCTATTTTCAGATCCCACTTACTCCAAGGTGTCAGACAAAAATCTGCATTTTAGATGTCTGGTTCTTTTCAATCATTCCAGTGAACCACCTTATGTGTTGAACACATGATCAGCTGAGAATGAATACATTCTTATAGGTTCTATCTCTCTGTCACTTCTTTTCCAATTCTGCCACATTCCACTGGGAATCCTCTGTAATAATCTGCTTTCTCCTCCATCGAGATTTTAGCACCACCTCACTCTGTGGTCAGGCCCTTTCGCTGTGACTGAACCATGTCCTGCGCTTCTGCTTTCACCCCTTCCTCTGATATTACGGAAATCTGATACAAAAACCAAACTTAATGGAAACTGGGAGCTTTGAAGAAGGGACACTGAACTCAAAGGTTTAACGCTGCTTTCGCACCACGGATGCTTCCAGCCATGCTTAGTCATAGCGTTTCAGGTATTTCCTTGCAGATAGTGCACATCAAAACCGGTCATGCATGTGATGCAGCAGACAGGAGAAGCAGACAGGAACATTTTTGCCTAGGATAATCCTGCAGTCTACGACTACCATCAAGTTAATCACTGGTTCAGTGACGAGGGTCAGACCAGGGTCAGAACTATGTGCAGCAAAAATGGTGATAACCCATTAAAGCTACCGCACGTGTCCGCTTATATTCCAAACAGCAGAACTATCAGCTGATGGTAAGGGGGAAAGATCCACAACAGCAATATATTAGATGTAAGTTCTGCTGTACTGCCAAATTCAGTTATCAACTGTGATAATCTAGTAAATAAAACACTGGAAGAGAAGGCTCCACAAATATCCCTGGCCGATATAATGGCATAGATATGCACATGAATGCAACAGACAAGGATATAATATCTACACCATCCTCAGCCAGAAGAATTGAGTTAATGATTTATATTACCCTTGGTATAATGTCCACAAAACGGCAGATATCAATCTTCAATCAATGAATTCGCTGCACGTGACGTTAATAAACAGCTGAACACAGCACATACGACAAAGTCATGACACCGATCCTGAAATTGGACTGAAGACTTGTGCTGCATGATAAGCCCGGACCCTGGGTGGGCGGGGAACGTTTCATTTGAGCTCCAAATCTGACGTTTACGTGACTGTGAAAAATAGCTCAACTACATCCAGCCCGCGAAGAGCAGAATATTGATAATGTGATCGATTGTCACTCACTCACTACCATCACAATAGCCAACTTGGTAGAAGTTCGTTTTGACAGAGCCATCAAGCAGCACAGAAATAGCCTGCTGAGCGTTGTTTCAGATAGATCCACACGTGGAGATGATGCTGTTGTGGAAAAGTCACTGAATTACTTATCCTGACCGGACTAATACTCTGGAAGCTAATTGAATTTAAAAAAAAACAATTAATTAAATATGGAGATCTAAAATCTGGCGTTAGTAATAGAGAGCTTGAAGACAATTCCAATTGTAAACACCAATTTGATTCATCAATGTATTTCCAGGAAACAAATTGACGCTGCTTTTCTGGTCTAGCCTAAAAGTGGCAACAGACACAGAAACAAACTATTAACTCTTCAATGGTCTCTGAAAAGGCCAAGCAAAGCACTAAATTGCATCAAAGTGCTTCCGACCTGTTCAAAAAATAAAACTGGACAAAACACCCGGCCCAGTCTCAGCATCGAAAAACAGAATAAGGAATACGTTCGTGCCGACCCTGCTGAGATCTCTTTCCGAACATATGAGAGCTTGACACAACGGTTCGAGAGCTTTACTACAGACTGCACAGAAATATCATGAACGCAATAGGCCACTCAACCCATTGAGCCTCCCCCATGCTAGTTTATGACCGAACATCTCAATCCACTTTTCACAGAAATGTCCCGAGCCCTTCATACTAATAAACGTCTGAACGAGATGACATAAGAATTTCAGTGGTCGTTCTGGTAATCGATTTTGCTCCGCCATTTAATATAATGATGGCTGATCCTACCGTCACACAGTATTCCTGCTATCTCCCTTTAGTGTGTAGAAATCATTATTACCGTTCAGTGTCTTGACCTCCACGGCATAATATGGCAGAGAATTCTACTGTCGAGAATGTGTTGCTGGAAAAAGCACAGCAGGTCAGGCAGCATCCCAGAGCAAGAAAATCGACGTTTCAGACAAGAGCCATTCCTCAGGAATTCCGCATATTCATCAATCTCTGAGTGGAGGCATTTATTATCATCGTTCGACAGAGTGGCCTCATTTCTCTTCAATGGCCTCGTATTTTCCCAATCACTCAATTTGCCTCAACCACTGTGGAGCGTTTTAAAAAATCCTCCTCTCCACTCACAATCCATCATTGTTCAGTGCTAACAGCAAATTTGGAATTAATTGCTTTGGTTCCCGCAACCATATATTTCATATGTTATGTGAATAGTCTGGGTCCAAACACGAATCTCTGCGATACCCAATGAGCCTTTCACTCCGAATAAACATTGTTTCAGCTCTCCCATTCTAAAACTATTTCGATATGTTAGCCCCCTTCCCGAAAATTTGATTTTGTACAGGAAGCTTGGGACATTATCAACATTTTTTTGCGAAAATACAAATGAAAGTTGCATCTACTGCTTCTGCATAACTTATCTCTCAGTCAGTTTCTCAAATATGATACCCATTTAATATGTCCCATTACTTTCAGTCACAATAATTTCTCCAAAACCATTTATTTACTAATTTTGTTTTATTTATTTTTTTCTCATCATACTTCGATTTCTAAGTAGCGTTGGGAAGTATTTTGCTTTGTTCTTTTCTGTGAAGATAGAAATAAAGTAGTTGGTTCATTGTTCTGAAGTTTCCCTGTTTTACATTCTCCAGTTTCAGATTGTCGGGAAGTTGCAATTGGTTTCTCTTTCTTTTCCAGAACATGCGTTTAGAAGCTATTAGAATTCACTCTTATACCCCTTGTAATATGCTCTTCCGAAACACTCAAATTGCTGTCTTAAGCTGCTTATTGATTAACCTTCCAACCTACATATTGTGTCGCCTGACACAATATGCAGATAGGAAAACAAGAGATGATACCATATTGGATTTGACACTAAGAAATTGAAGCGGAAAGATATTTGATTTGAGGTACGTAAGCACTTTTGTGACTGTGACCACAATTCGTTTATGCTTACTTTAGCGGTGGAAAGGGAAAAGTATATTTAACAGGGCAGGAGTTATCGTTGGGGGAAAGGCAATTATAATTGCGATTAGGCAAGATCTAGGGTGCATATGGTGGGGAAGGAAACTTATGGGATGGACACAAATTAAATGTGGACCTTATTCAATGAACAGCTGCTGTGTGACTTTGATAATTTTGCATCTGTCTGGAGGTAGAAGATTGTTGATCGCGGGACCCGTGGTTCACTAAAGAAGCTGAAGCTCGTCTCAAGGGAAAAGGAAGGATTACATTAGGATTTAGCGCGCGTCAGAGTTATGAGTTAGCCAGAAAAATACCTAAAGACAGAGCTAAGAAGAGAAAGGAGGGTATATGAGAATTCTTTGGCGCATAGGATCGAGGAAAATTGCAATGCTTTCTGCAGGATTTTCAGTAATACAAGAATGATGAGTGCAAGATTAGGGTCAGTCAGGCTTAGCAGTGGGAGGTTGTGCGAGGAATACGAGGAAATTGGGAAAGCACTAAATGAATATTTTTCATCAGGATTCACATTGGAAAAAGACAATTTTGTCGAGGAAAATACGGGGATGCAGGGTAATGGACTGGATGGGAGTGAGATTCGCAAGGTGGAGGGGTTAACAATTCTGGAAAGGGTACAAAAAGGAAGTCCCCTAGGCCGGAATGCTTTTTCCTAGGATTCTCTGCGAGGCAAGGGAGGAGATTGCTATTTTTTTTTACTTTGATCTTTTCGTCATCATTGACGATAGGAATTGTGCCAGAAGACTGGAGGATAGTAAATATTGTCCCCTTGTTCAAGTCAGGGAGTAGAGAAAACCTTGGCATTCATAAACCAGTGACACTTACTTCAGTTGTGAGTGCATTTTTGGAAAATGTTATGGGAGATTGAATTTATATTCATTTAGAAAGGAATATGTGGATTATCGATAGTCAACACGGTCTTGTGAAGTTTAGGTTGTGCATCACAAACCTTATTGAGTTCTTTGAGAAAGTTGCCAAAATGGTGGATGAGGGTAAAACGAATGCTGTGGTGTATATGGATTTCAGTAAGGTGATTGATAAGGTTCTCCACTGTAGGCTAGTGAACAAAATATGGATACATGGATTTGAGGGTAGTTTAGCAGTTTGGATCAGAAATTGGCTAGCTGAAAGAAGATAGAGGGTTTCCATTGATGGGAAATGTTCATCCTGTAGATCAGTTACTAGTGGTATATCGCAAGGATTTGTTTTGGGTCCACTGCTGTTTGTCATTTATACCGTTTACCTGGATGAATGCATAGAAGGATGGGTTCTTAAATTTGTAGATGACACTCAAGTCGGTGGAGTTGTGAATAGTGCCGTATAATGTTGTAAGTTACAGAGGGTCATAGATAAGCTGCAGAGTTGGGCTGAGATTAACGAAATTGAGTTTAACGTGGAAATGTGAGTTGATTCAGTTTGGAAGAACCAACAGGAATACAGAATACTAGGCTATTGGTAAGGTTTTGATCGTGTAGATCAACAGAGGTACTTCGTTGTCCATATACATTGATTCCTGAAAGTTGCCACCAAGGTTAATAGGGTTTTAAAGAAAGCATGCGGTGTGTTTGCTTTTATTAGTAGTGGGAACGAGTTTCGGAACCATGAGGTCATGTAGCAGATGTACAAAACTCTGATGTGGCCGCATGTAGAGTATTGCGTACAGTTCTGTTCACCACATTATAGATTTGGAAGGTTTGAAAAGTGTATAGTCTGTTGCCTGGTATGAAGGAAATGTCTTACGAGAAAAGGCTGAGGGGCTTGAGGCTGTTTCCGCGAGAGAGAATAAGGTTGAGTGGTGACTTAATTGGGCCATATAAGTTAATCAGAGGGTTAGATAGGGTGGACAATGAGAGACTTTTTCCTCGGATGGTGATGTCTAGCAAGAGGGTACATAGCTTTAAATTGAGGGGGGATAGATACAGGGCGGATCTCTGAAGTAATTTGTTTACTCAACGAGTAGTAGGGGCGTGGAATGGCCTGCCTGCAACAGTAGAAGACTCTGGAAATTTAAAGGAATAGAAATGGTAATTGGATAGACATATGGATGAAAATTGAATACTGTAGGACAGGTGGGCTTCAGATTGGATTCACAGTGTCGACATGTTGGGCCAAATGGTCAGTTACCTCAATTTCGGGATTCTATGATCTTTACTGTAAAATGAAACCCCCATTAGCTCTTCTCCAATCCTCCAACATTTTCGCTGTGTCTAGATTCAACTTTAAAAATTGGGTCAGGGCCTTTCCTCGCTTATCTTCGACCGCAGCCAGAGATTCAATTCATCTGAAGTTGGAAATGTGTCCAATTTTATACCAAGCAAAACCACCAATCACTTTATTTGTATCCTCCTTCTCCCCGGTAAAACAAATGTGAAGCATTGACGTTACAGTCTATCAATTCTCTTCAGCTTCAAACAAAGATTGCCCCTTAGCTACTAAAAGACCGTAATTGTTCCCTGGTTGTTTTGTTCTGTTTGATGCACTTGTCGAAGATATTTGAATCCTCCCCAGTTTTGCCTGCTTGCACTTCTCTATGGCACGGTGTGAGTCAATCCCCGCTGTGTGATTTTTTTCTTTAGTTTCATTGCGATTACCTCTCATTCTTTGAAACACTAGTCCAGTTTCTTCATCAGACAAGCTGTGGGATTAATATGAAGGACGTACCTTGTACTTGCTCTGAGGTTAGTATGTTCTTTATTAAATTGGAACAACTGAACTGTACACAATGCATCAGGTGCAATCGCACTGACACTCTGTCCAACTGGTGCAGGATGTCGTTACGTTTTATTCTGATTTGCTTCAAGTGAATGGAAAATTAACTTTGGCAATTCCATTTCCATGTGTTCCTCCCAACACCCTTCATTTTATTTTCATCCTCTGAAACGGTGTGTGAGATCTTAAAAGATCCTTCTTAATATCTAACTATCCTACATCCACTGGTTCTCCATTGTTTAAGGGTAACTAGGAAGAGAAAATGGCCTCCACAAAAATCAGCAAGGCAGTCTTTGCATGGGGACGCAGGAGATGGTGGAGATACTAAACGAATATTTTGCATCAGTATCTACTGTAGAAAAGGACATGGAAGTCGTAGAATGTAGGGAAATAGATGATGAAATCTTGAAAAATGCCCATATTACAGGAAGAAGTGCTGGATGTCTTGAATCGCATAAAAATGGATAAATCCCCAGGACCTGAGCAGGTGTATCGAGAACTCTGTGGAAAGCGAAGGAAATGTTTGCTGTGCCTCTCACTGAGACATTTGTAACATCGATAGTCAAAGGTGAGGTGCCGGAAGACGGGAGGCTGGCTAACGTGGTGCCACTGTTTAAGAAAGATGGTAAGGAGAAACCAGGGAACTATAGGCCAGTGAGCCTGACCTCGGTGGAGAGCAAGTTGTTGGAGGTAATCCTGAGTGATAGGGATGTATATATATTTGGAAAGGCAATGACTGATTAGGGATAGTCACATTGCTTTGTCCGTGGGAAATCGTGTCTCAAAAAGTTGATTGACTTTTTTGAAGAAGTGATAAAGAGGACTGATAAGGGCAGAGTGGTAGAAGTGATCTACATGGTCTTCAGTAAGGACTTGGACATGATTCACCGTGGGGAGACTGGTTAGCAAGATTAGATTATATGGAATACAGGGAGAACTAGCTTTTATGGATAAAGACCTGGTTCAAAGGTAGAAGACAGATCGTTGTGTTGGAGGGTTGTTTTTCAGACTGGAGGCCCGTGACCAGTGCAGTGCCACGTCGGTGGTTGGTCCACTTATTTTCACCATTTATATAAATGATTTCAATATGAGCATAAGAGGTACAGTTAGTAAGTTTGCAGATTACACCCAAAATTGAAGATGTAGTGGACAGCGAAGAAGGTTACCTCAGATTATAATTCGATCTGGTCAGATGGGCCAATGGGCAGAGAAGTGATAGATGGAGTTTAAGTTAGATAAATACAAGGTGCTGAATTTTGGGAAAAACAAATCTTAGCAGGACTTCTGCATTTAATGGCAAGGTCCTAGGGAGTGTTGCTGAGCAAAGTGACCTTGGGGTGCAGGTTCACAGCTCCGTGAAAGTGGAGTCGCAGGTGGATAGGCCAGCGAAGACGTTTGGTATGCTCTCCTTTATACGTCAGAGTATTGTGTACAGGAGTTGTGCTTTTATCTTGTGGCTTTACAGGACATTGGTGAGGCCACTGTTGGAATATTGCTGCAATTCTGATCTCCTTCCGAAAGGAAAGATGTTGTGAAACCTGAAAGGTTTCAGAAAAGACTTACAACGATGTTGACAGGGTTGAAGTATTTGATGTATAGGGCGATGTTGACTAGTCCAAGGCTATTTTCCCTGGAGTGTCGGAGGCTGAGGGGTGACATAATCGAGGAATGGATAAGATAAATAGAAAAAATATTTTCCCTGTGGTGGGGGTGTCCAGAACTAAAGTGTTTGGGTTAAGGGTGAGAAGGAAAGATATAAAAGAGACCTAAGGGGCAACTTCTTCACGCACAGCGTTGTATGTATATGGAATAAGCTGCCAGAGAAAGTGATGGAGATAAGTAATATTGCAACATTTAAAAGCTTCTGGAGGGGCTTATGAATAGGAAGGGTTTGTAGTGATGTGGGTCAGGTGCTGGCAGGAGGACTAGATTGGGTTGTGATATCTGGTCGGCATGGACGAGTAGGACCAAAGAGTCTGTTTCCGTGTGTACATTTCTATGTCGGTATGACTCTTTCAGAATTCACTTTGCTTAATGTAGTTCAGATGAAACTTTAAAATATCCATTAATGGTAGTACCCATAAATTTGCATATCTAATTTCCTGTTGCTATAATATGCCTAATATTTGGTGTATAACTCCCATCAATGTTGCTGCTCTTCCTTCTTCTGAAATCCAGATTAAGGGTTTTAGTAGAATCTCGGCAACGCCGGTTTTGGGGAGCTAAATGGTGGGTTCAGGTAAGATACCTGGACACGAAAATATCAACGCCAAGATAATTACTCTTATTCTTTCTTCACAAGAGTTATTCCAAAAACTAAACAATTCAACTCTGTGAAATACTTTGACTCTCAGCCCTTTCAATACATCGCATACCTTTATAAGCTTCCATTAAAGAATTCTCACCCCACCCTCCGATGCTGCAACGACAACAGCCTGAGTTTAGCTGACAGTTCATACCTTGTCATCCAGACAACATCCTGGTACACCTGTTTTGCGCCCTCATTAACGCCTCTACAGCCTTCCTGTAATGTTGTGACCGAAATGAATGTAATCCAGAAAATGTGTCCAATCAATATCTTATAAAGCTGTAACATGCCATACTGACTTTTGACCTCGAATAATAAAGGCTAGCATGCCATACGTCTTCCTTATTACTCCTGCTATGAAGTGTAAACGTGCCGTTGAGTTTGTTTATCTCAAAGTGCAGCACCTCCTGCACGACCTACAATTCCACGGATGTTTGTAGCGTCTGCAAACTTAGCACTCACCCATCTACATTTTCATCGAAGATATTTGCATATATTACAAACAGCAATGTTCCCTGCACGGATCCCTGCGGAATACTATTATTCACGGACCTCCAGCTTGAAGATAATCCTCCACCACTGCTTTCTGCCTTCTATGAGCAAGCCAATTCTGAATCGAGGCAACTAAGTCACCATGAATGACATGCATTTAATATTGCTGATGAGGTTATCATAAGGGAGTTTGTAAAAAATGCTATTAAAATCCATATATACGACATACACTGCTATACCCTCATCGATCACCTTTTTCTCCTCCTCGAAATTTCAACAATGTAGTAAGACATGACCCTGCACAAAACCATGCCTGTCCCTAAGAATTCTCTCGAATCGCTTCCCAACCACAATTTCAGTCTCAAATGTCTATATTTCCGTTGCTAAACAGAGGGAGAGCATTAAGGCTAGAAAAGATGAGAAGATCTTTATCAAAGCCCCTGTATTATCCTTCACTGTCTCTGTCAATACTGGGTCAGATACCATCAGCCACTGGGGATTTATTCAGCTTTAGTCTCTTCAGTTAGCCCAAAACCACTGCTTTCTCGATTTCTAAATGCCCCAGCATATTAGCATGCTCCACACAAATCACACGATCCTCCATACTCTTCTCCTGGGCGAATAATAACGTAAAGTATTCATTTGGGACCTTGCCCACATGTTCTGCCTCTAAGCACAGGATCCATCCTTTATTTATGAGTGATCCTATTTCTTCACAGTTATCCTCTTGTTTTTAATGAATGTATGGATTTCCTTGGGATTCTCTTTAAACCTAGTTGTCAAGGTTATTTCACGGCCGCTTACTCTCTTAAGTGCCTGCTGCTTTTTTTTCCTGCTTTCTTTATATTCTTCATGGGCCCTGTCCGATTTTAGTTTCCTAATATTTACATATATTCTTTTTTTTCTCTTTTTGACTAAATTCACAGTCTCTTTCATTAGCCAAGGGTCCTTCACATTGCTGTCCTTTTCAATCCTCTTATTGGGACTAGCCGATTTCAAACTATTATCACTAGGTAAGTTAACAATTTCCAGATGTCAGTTGCGAATGTATCCGATAACAGCTCCAACGAAATAACACTCCTTTGCTCCTGCCTACAAGTGAAAAGATTTTTCCTCCTGCAATTTAGTATTTTTTCACAAGATCCCTACATATCCTTATTCATTTTTATCTTACTACCTAAGGAGTTGTGATCAGTTTTCAGAATGTTCTCCTACTGAAATATCAGATTCCTGGTCAGGCTCATTAGACAACGTAAGATCCAGTATGTCCCCTCATATAGTTGGACTATCCATAGTTTCAACAGACACGTTTCGATGAACATCATAATTTCAGCCCGACTTGTGTCTCTTGTTCTGAGGGTTCCCAGCCGCTTGCCACTCCATTTTCAACCCTCCCGATTGACACTAATGAACTTCCCTGTGACGATATTGGTTCCACTCCCGTTAAGGTAAAGCCTATCACTGTTGGACAGGTAACCCTTACCGCACAAGAGGTCCCAGTGACCCAAGAACCTGAAATCTTGCCCCGTGCACCAGTTCCTTTGCCACACATTCATCTGTCCTTTCTTTTTCTTCCTTGCCTCACTTGCATGTGGGAATGGTAGCAAGCTAGAGTTGGATGTCCTCGAGGTCCTGCTTTTCATACTCTTCCTTATTTCCCACTCCACACTCTGCAGGAACTGAACACTCTTTCTGCCTGTATCGTTGTTACCAATATGCAGAATGACGGCTATCTGCTCATCTTCTCCCTTAAGCGTTTTGTACAACAGTTCAGAGTCTTTGACTCTGGCACCGGGGAAGGAACACACCATCCTAGATTCTCCAACGTGTCCATAAAAATGACTGTTTGGGCCCTCCAGTACCCCAAACAATATACCTGTTGGAGAGGGGAGTAGCCACAGTAGATTCCTGCACTACCATTTTGATTCTCCTGGCAGCCGCCAATCTATGTGACTGAAACCGTGGTGTGACTAACTCCCCGTAACTATGTCTGTAACACTTTTTTATGCCCCTCAATATGTCCAACTTCTTCTGCAACTGAACTATTCTATCTATGAGAAGTTGCAGCGAGTTCTCCTTCCCGCAGACAGAGTCGTCTTGGACACTAGACAGCTCCCAGAGATCTTTGTACAATGAATAAAAAGACTACTCATCCCATCGAGTCTGCTGCACTAAAAATACAGAAGGATACAAAATTGCTTCAAACTGTTTATTGGATATGAGGAGGGAATTCAACTACATTTCTGTTATGTGGGAACTGAAGAATATCAATCACTCTTCAATTCCATTTCAGAGAGGCAGGAGGAAGCTGTTTAGTATCTCAAGTCTGTTCAGGACGGACATGAAGAAACACTTCACCCCCTCAAGTTGTTACAAAGCAACAGGAATATGCCACAAACCTTCAAAATCATTACGGATCAACAGGAGGAGGACTAACAGACTTGGATTGTCTTACTCAGGAACAGGAGCAGGATATCCAGGACGTTGAGACGGTAATGTAGAAACACCAGCAGGACATTCAGCCCATTGAATGTGGAAAACAGGAACAAAATGAAGACATTCAATCACTGAAGCTTCTCACACAGCAGTCGGAGCAGATCTTGTAAAGGCTTGTGTTCATATCAGAGGAATTAGAAAGGAAATCATGTCTCACAACTTGATTGAGTTTTCTGAAGAAGTAACAGAGAAGATTGATGAGGGTCGAGTAGTAGATGTGATCTGTATGGACTTCAGTCAGGCGCTTGACAACGTTCCCCATGAGAGACTGATCAGCAAGGGGAGATCTCATGGAATACAGGGAGATCTAGACATTTGGATAGTGAACTGGCTCAAAGGTAGAAGGCACAGGGTGGTGGTGCAGGGTTGTTTTTCAGACTGGAGGCCTGTGACCAGTGTTGTGCCACAAGGTGCGGTGCTGAGTCCTCTACTTTGTGTTATTTACACAAATGGCTTGAATGCGAGCATAAGAGATAGAGTTAGTAAGTTTACAGATGGCACCAAAATTGGAGGTGTGTAGTGGACAGCGAGGAGGGTTACCTCAGATTGCAACAGGATCTGGACCAGATTGGCCAATGGCCTGTGAAGATTAATTCAGATAAATGTGATAAATTTGAGGTGCTGCATTTGGGGAAAGCAAATTTAGTGGCACATCTACACTTAATGGTAAGGTCCTAGCGAGTGTTGATGAACAAATAAACCTTGGAGTGCAGATTCCTAGCTCCTTGAAGCTGGAGTCGCAGGCAGATAGGATAGTGAAGAAGGTGTTTGGTATGCTTTCTTTTATTGGTCTGAGTATTGAGTACAGGAGTTGGGAGGTCATGTTACAGCTGTATCGGACATTGGTTAGGCAAGTGTTGGAATATTTCGTTTAATTCTGGTCTCATTCCTGTTGGAAAGATGTTGCAAAACTTGAAAGGGTTCAGAAGTGATTTACAAGAATGTTGCCAGGATTGGTGGATTTGAGCTATAAGGAGAGGCTGAACATGCTAAGGCTGTTTTCCCTGGAACGTCGGAGGCTGAGGAGTGACCTGATAGACGTTTCAAAAACTTTGAGGGGCATGCATAAGATAAATTGACAAACTCTTTTCCCTCGGGTTGCAGAGTCCAGAACTAGAGGGCGTAGGCTTAGGGTGAGAGGGGAAAGATATAAAAGAGACCTAAGCGGCCACTTGTTCATGCAGAGGTTTATGGAATGAGCTGCCAGAAGATGTGGTGGATGCTGGTACAATTGCAACATTTAAGAGGCATTTGGAAGGGTATATGAATAGGAAGGGTTTGAAGGGATATGGGCTGGGTGCTGGCAGGTGGGATTAGATTGGGTTGGGATATCTGGTCGGCATGCACAGCGTAGACTGAATGGTGTGTTTCCATGCTGTACATCTCTCTGATTCCCTGACTAAGGAGCTGGATTATAGGGAACCCACACATATAATATCTCCGAACGCAATGCATAAGGCATCAGACAAAAGACTGATCTATGAAATAATAGCACGTGGGGTTAGGAGAAATTTAGTAGCTTGGAGAGGGAATTCGTGACGCAGCAAAATGGACAAACACGAAATAGATGGGTCATTTCCTGGCTGGCAAGGTTTAGCCTGACACAGAGTTTCATCCCTGGACCCCAACTATTTACAATCTATAATTTTACTTGCGAATAAAAAATGCTGAAAGAAAATTTTCAAAGGTATTGGGAACTCACATTACAATGAAGATGTAACAAATTACCAATGAATATGAATAGGTTGGATGAATGAACTAACGGTAAATGAAATTCAAAGTGGCTGAATATGAGGTTGCCTACTTTTGTCAGTGGAAGAGAAAAGCAACTTATCATCAAAACGGAGAGAAACTTAAAGCATTAATGGGCAGATGAAATTGGTTGTCCTCCTGAAACTCGCAAAAAAATGGCATGCAGATACAGCAAGTCTTAAAGTAGGAAAATGCATTTTCAGCACTTATTTCTAAAAGAATAACATTAGGATTCAACAATAAAAAGCATTACTGGGGCTGTAACTGGAATGCTGTGTACAGTTCTGTTCACCTGATTAGAGGAAGGATGTAGTTGTATTGGAGGCAGATCAGAAGAGCCTCATTAAATTGAATCCAGAGATGAGGAGTTTGGCTTATGAAGAGACTGGGCAGTTCAGGCTATATTCTCTGCAATTAGGAGAATAGGAGGAGATCTGAGTAATGTAAAGGTGACTAACAACGTTGACAATGTAGATGTGATGTTGATATCTCCACATGTGGGGAAATCTAGAACAATAGATCATAGTTTTACGATAAGGCAAATCAGATTTAAAACAGGAGTGAGAACTTACTTTTCTTAATGATTTGGGAGTCTGTGTAATTGCCTAACCAGAGTGCAGTGGATGTTGCGACATTGAGTAAGTACAGGGCTATGGAGAGCTTACAGGAAAGTGGAAGTAACCAAATAGACCACACCAACCATGATATATTCCTTTCCCCTCCCCTATCATGTTCCAGAAAGACCACTTTCACCGCGACTCCCTCATCAGATCCACACCCCCCACCAACCAAACCTCCACTCTCGGCACCTTCTCCTGCAACCTCAGGGAATGCAAAACTTGCGCCCACACCTCCCCCCTTACTTCCCTCCAAGGCCCCATGGGATCCTTCCACGTCCATCGGAAATTCACCTGCACCTCCACACACATCATTTACTGCATCCGCTGCACCTGATGTAGCCTCCTATACATTGGGGATGCAGGTCGCCTACTTTTGGCACATTTCAGACAACGTCTCTGGGACACCCGGCACCAACCAACCCAACCGCACCGTGGCTGAACACGTTAACTCCCCCTCCCACTCCGCCAAGATCAGGCAGGTCCTTGGGCTACTCCATCGCCAGACCATAGCAACACGACACCTGGAGGAAGAGCTCCTCATCTTCCACCTAGGATCCCTCCAACCACAAGGGATGAATGCAGATTTCTCCAGCTTTCTCATTTCCCCTCACCCCACCTTTTCTTAGACCCAACCGTCAGACTCAGCACCACCTTCTTGACCTGCAATCTTATTATCGACTGCTCTGCCCCCACCCCCTCTCCGGCCTCCTACCCTCACCTTAACCTCCTTCCACCTATCGTATTCTCAACGCCCCTCCACGAAGTCCTCCTCCCTACATTTTACCTTAGCCTGCTTGGCACACCCTCCTCATCCCAGAAGAAGGGCTTTTGCCTGAAACGTCGATTCTCCTTCTCCTTTGTTGCTGCCTGACATTCTGTGCTTTTTCCAGCAACACGTTTTTAAGCTCTGAGTTGAAATCAGGCATGATTGTATTAACTGGTGTAGCATTCTTGAGGGGATGAATAGCCAACTGATTCTCATTCTTCTTTTTCATCCCTTCAATATTGCCATTATACTTGCACTAAATAACTGCCGAACATGGGAAAATTTGCAGTCTCTGGTGGTGTACGTGACACTAAATTGGGCTGACACGAATTGATGGTTCTATGTCTGGATAGCACCAGAACAAGACAAATGGTGTGTTTGTGTGTGTGTGTAGTGGAGGGTAGGGCTGGCTACGTTTGACAATTGTGCTTCAGAGAGAACACGCACAGAGGAAATCAGTTTAAATTTGAACAACTGGCAACATTTTAGAGAGAGAGGCGGAAGGACGTTTTTTGGATACTTGCGATGATGCGTTTCAGAATGTTGTAATAAAAGCATTGTCAGACCCAATAATAATCAGTGCACACAGGAATGATGGATGAGTAGGATTTTAATATGGATATTAGCCGTGAAGTATATTTGCTTACGCAGGTTTGTCGCTGGGAGTGTTAGCAGTAGATTCTTGGCGTTAAGCAGATGTATTTCATCGGTCAAGTTTGAAGTAAGAGTTGGGGTGAGTCAATGAAGTATACTCTGGAGGTGTTAGTAGTTAAAATTAGGAATGGATGGGTTACGGTTTCAGGGATCAGCTCATGATCACAGAGATCAATATAGTTGTATTTCATCTGTTTCATCCTCAGATATTGATCAAGGATGGCATGGGGTGAGAGGAAAAATGGATTTGTAACAATAACAAAAGAAGGTGACCTCCATGCTCCCAATATTTAATTAATAAGTGCAGTGATACAATGAATCCTGGTTCACACCTGAAACTGAGTAGTTCTTCAGAGATACCCATGAGAGTGATTGCCAGAAGCTGGAGGGAGAAATTGAACGAACAAGTTCACTGATGTAGTTAATCGTGATTTGAAGAGTGAATATCTGAATTCAGACTCTCAGCGAGGACAATAACAGTGGCAAGGAGTGTAGAGTAAATGAAGAAAATCGTAGTACTGTTACATAGGGTTTATGGGTATAATAACTGGACAGTGAGATTTTGCATGGACACCAATGGTAGCCAGGGTAGACTAATAAAATCATTGAATCATCAAAAGAGCATACTCCATCCACAGTGATTAATGACATCTGATAATGTGCAGAAAGGTACCAAGCATTCCAGGATAAACTCCTCTCCAGAGTTGGAATACTTCAGTCAATTAATCTCAGATTCTGCTCTATTGTTGTTACATTCCACTCTAATGTTCACAGATACTGATCTCTTCTCCCCCTTTTCTGCAGCTCTTGATACCCGTTAGTGCTACGGGATGCTGTTTCTGCTCAACCTATGGGGTAACAAATTGTTCAGAGAGCATTTATCATGAAAACCTGGAAATACTCCAGTGTGATATTTAGAATCCATGGAGACTGACATTAATCACAGTTGCCGATAAAACAGGTTCAATTCACGCCTTCCTTATCACACTCTTTGTATCACAAGAAGAGGAATTATTACTTGGTATGGATAGAATGTATGAGGGTTCGTGAGAAATGGGCCATAAAACTGCCAATATTTTTTATTCTTTTTCTTTGCATATAGGAGTAAAGTCAGAACACAGCAGGATTGCATATATGTTCTATACAGTTTATAGTAGGAGACAGAAATATGTTTACTGACCAGCTGCAGATAATAACTTTTCAGGTAATTTCTAGAGAGCAGAACTCAGTATGACAACATTTAGTGATCACTGACTTTGAATATTGCTGCTGCTATCGCTAAGTGCCCTTTATCGCTTCTTTCATAATCTTGCGACATCATTTGGACCATTGATGTGGCTGTTTAGAAACCCAGGAAACAATTTGAGTTTCCATGTGCCTACTGTAGAGAGATAGAAGGAGTCCATTTAGCTCACTCGAAAAAATAACCACTTGAGAGTTAGAAAATTGGTATGTTGACACGAAGAATCTTGCAAGGAGAATCATTTAAAACACAGAGAAGGATTACTGCAACAATAGGAGGTATCACTGAAAGGACACTTGGATTAAGATATTTCTATTTGTATAACTGAGAATAGAGGGACCTCCATCAGTTTAATGGCCGCTCAGTTAATATTTTGAGCCTGTTACAGAGGACAGGGTGAGCCCAATCATCCTTTCAAGCCTGCTATATGAGAACACGCCGAGACCATTCAACCTCTTGTGGAGGCAATTCAGCTGCTCCAGTCTCTTACGGAGGAACAGTAGAAGACCAATCAGCTTCTAGAGTCGACTACAGAAGTAGAGAAAGTGCCCACTCAGCCACTCGACCCTCTCACACAGGAACAGGCAGAGAATATTCAGCTTCTCTCGTCTGTTATACAGGAACATGGATTATTGGTTCAGCCTCTCGAGTCTTCACAGGAAACAGGAGGAGTATATACCGCCTCTGGAATGTGTTACACATGCGCAGACGGACGCCGTTCAGTTACTCCAGTCTGTTATATATGAACGTGAGAGGATCATTCAGCCTCTCGAGCTCGTTATGTTGCAACTACCGGATTTAAAATAGTTATGCAAAAGGATACTCTGGTTTAAAGTTCTGAATCTAGCCAGCCAATTTTCAAAACGTGCATCAAACACTTTGGAAAGCTTATTGGGAGAATATGGAGGAAAGTGGGCTAGTGTAGGTTAGGTGGACTTGGATCGGCGCAACATCGAGGTCCGAATGTCCTGTACTGCGCTGTATTTTTCTATGTTCTATGTTCTAGAATATATCCCCAAGTAACAGGATACTTGGAAATTGGGAAACATTCAAAAATAAAATTATGGATCACCATAGGTGATATGTTTCTGACAGTATGAAATGCAAGTCTGGTAGTTGGATGACAAGGGAAATTGAGGTTCTGATCAATGAAAAGAAGGAAATTAAAAAAAAGAAAACAAGTGCAGGCAGCAGGGATCGAATGAGTCCCTAAAACAGTACAAGGGTAGTAAGAGTATACTGAAGAGGGTATTCAGGATTGCAAAGTAGGGCATGACATAGCATTGGTAAATGAGGAAAACTGGATTCTGAAGGGATTCTGCAACTGCATTAAGAACAAAAGTGTAACTAAGATGAGAAAAAGGCCATTGAAACATCAGCATAGTCACCAATGGATGGGACCACAGGAGAAAGATAATGTATGAAATAAATACTTTGCATAATTATGAATTGTGGAGAAGGATAAAAAATCAGATCATCTTGGGAACTGTACACATTGCAAAGGAGGAGATGCTGAAATCTTAAAATGCATACACGTCGATAATTCTCTGGAACCTGATCAGATGTATGGTAGACTTTTGTGGGAATCTTTAGAAGTCATTGTTGAGATCCTTGCTGAGATCTTCGTATCATGGATAGTCATAAGTAACGTGATGGAAGATTGGAGAGTACCGAATGAGTGTTATTATTTAACAAAGTGCTGTGGAAAAGCAATAAACAAATGAGTGGTTGCAGCTAAAATACTGCAGGAGATTCTGAGGGGCATGATTCCATGTATTACAAAGGCTTAGACTGATTATGGATAGTTATCATGGCTGTGCACACGTGAAACTACGTGTCACTAACTTGTATGACTTTTTTAAAGAAGATTGATGAAGGCACAACATTTGATGTTGTCTATATTGGCTTCAGCAATGTATTCAACGAAGATCCACATTTTAAACTGTTTAGTAAGTTAAGATTATTCGAATCCAGGGATACCTAGTCTTTCAGATGCAAAATTTGCTGAAAGGCAGAATACAGAGGGTGATGGTGGACTTATCTTTCTGAGTGGTGGCAGGTGAAGTTTACTGTGCTGCAAGGATCGGTACGGTGTCCAGTGGCTCCAGTAACTTAACAAATAACATGTATTTTAATGTAGGAGAAGTAGTTAGTAAGATTGCAGATAACACCAAAGTTGGTGGGCAGTCGGGAGTGAAGAAGATTATTTCAGTGTAGAACAGGACATTGATCATATAGGTCAATGAGTGGCCGATTAGTTAATTGTGAAGTACTGCACTTCAGTAAGCCAGATGAAAGTAGAATTAACGGAATTAATTGTAGTACCAGGGTGAGAGTTGCCAAACACAAAGATCGTAATATCTTCAGTGTGAAAAAGGCCATTCAACCCATCGAGTCTAAGTGACGCCTTGAAAAACATCCCACGAGATACCCCCATACGATCCTGTAACCCTACATTTTCCATACTTAAACCACCTAGTCTAGGCATTACTGGACACTGCAAGGCATTTACCATGGCCAACATACCGAAACTGGATTGTGGGACGAAACCACAGCACCCTGAGGAAACTCCCAGAGACATAGAGAGTGTGTGCAAATCCACGCAGATAATCGCCCTAGGCTGCAATTGAGACAGTGTCCCTGATTGTGTAACGCAGCAGGGCTAACCACTGTGTCACTGTGTAACCCAAAGCCAAGGGTAAATGTATTCCTGCATTTTGAAAAATCCGTCACATTATTTGAGATGATGTCCAATTACAGTGGGGTACCACTATAATGCCTTTCTTTTCCCTCACCCGATAATTCTTCCCCCACCCACGACTTCTGATGGACAGGGCCTTCAGCTGTAACTGCAGTTTTGACTTCGACATAAAACTCCCATCAGTATTTAATTCTTCTTGCAGTTTCTAAATTGCAGACAAACTGTTTCTCTGTAATCTGTGTGACAACGCTTATGGAGAGTTTAATGGCAATTGAGTCGCGATATTTTGTGAGGCCTACGTAGAAGTTTGGGTAATCTCGCTGCCTCTTCTTCGTCCTTCACGAGAGGAATGGCTAGATTCTCAAACAAAAAGAAAGCAAAGGACAAAGAACATTACAGCACAGGAACAGGCTCTTCAGCCTCCAAGCCTGCGTCGATTCATATTCTCCATCTAAAATTGCTGCTTGATTTCTACGGATTCGTATCCCTTTGCTCCCTAACCATTCGTGTGTCTGTTCAGGTACATCTTAAAAGACTTGATCATTCCCGCCACTACTGCAACCACTGGCAGCGCATTCCAGGCACCCACCACCCTCTGTGTGAAGAACGTTCCATGTATATATGCAAAAAAGTGTCCTCTCTCACTTTGAACTCGTGACCCGTAGTAACCGGGTCCTCCACTTTCGCTATCCGACGTGACCACGATGATTCTGTAGGACTCAATCAGGACCACACTAATCTCTTCATTTCCAATAATAATAATGCTAATATACTCAACCTTTACTCAAAGCTGGCAGCCTTCAAACCAGGCAACATCCCGGTAAACCTCCTCTGCTCCCTCTCCAAAGCATCCACATTCATTTGGTAATGTGGCGACTAAAACTGTATGCAGTATTTCAAACGTGGCCAAACCAAATTCTTCTACAACTGTAGCATGACCTGCTAATACTTGTCCTCAATAGCCAGTTCGATGAAGGAGAGCATGCTGTATGCCTTCTTGACCAGTACATTGTCCTGCGTTGTTGCCTTCAGGGAACAGTGGACCGAAACACCCAGATTTCTCTGTACTTCAACTTTCCCTTGAACGTTTCTATTTACTATGTAGTTCGCTCTCAAATTACATCTTCCCAATTGCACCGCATCACTTTTTTCCGGATTAAATTCCATCTGTCACTTCTCTGTCCAGCTCTCCAATCCATCCATATTCTGCTGTATTTATAACAGTCCTCTTCATTATTTGCTACTGCACCAGCCTTCGTGTCATCTGAAGTTTTGCTAATGAGGCAACCTACACATTCCTCCACGTCATTGTGGGTATATCACAAACAGCTGTGTTCCCAACACAGATCCCGGTGAGCCACCACTTATCACAGGTGTCCGTTTTGAGGAGCTCCCGTCCAGTACTACCTTCTATCTCCTGTTACCTAACCAGTTGTCTATCCATCTAGCTAGAACACTCTGACCCCATGCGATTCTTACTTGATCTCCCCTTATACTGCCGAAGTGTAGAAGGACAACAATCTCTGTACAATGTTTTGCAATTCTCCAGGTGGCTGAGACTGCTCTGATCTGGGTGGAAACCTCTGAGCTGGCTGGCATGGCCTTGCAGCATAGCCAACATTGGGGGAGAAGGAAGATTTGCTTGTGAACCTTCCCATGAAGGAGGAGTTACATGACTATATTTACAAATTTATTTTGTGGACAGAAGAAATTTATCCTAGAGTGCCACGCGTCGGCTTAATATCAGGGAACTGTGCAGGGTACATCTAAACTGGCTAAGTTTATTGCAGGGCACCATCGGTTTTGAACGTTTGCATTGGTGCCCGGGACAGTCTTTAATTCCAGAATCTCCAGTGAATAACGAGTTGCTGTGGGGATAGCATTCAGTAAGCAGTGGCTCTAATTCAACGTCAGTGTCAAAGCAAGAGTTCAAACATCATTAAAAATTCATCAAACACAGGTTTGATGACATTCACGCAGCCTCCCTGTGGAAATCTCTCCTGAAACTCGAGTCATCTGGCACTTTGCATACAAATGCAGTAAGATTAAGTTAGTCCGTAAGCACATAAGAAGAAAGACCAGGAGTAGACCAAGTGGTTCGTCAAGACTGCTCTGCTGTTCAACAGGATCATGGCTGATCTTTTCTTGCACTCTGCTCCATTTATCCACTTGTTCATATCACGCTTAATTCCTTTGCTGTTCAAATATTTACCTATCTTTGCCTCAAAAACATTCAACAAATTAGCCCCAACTTCTCCACTCGACAGGAAATTCCCCATATTCATAACTCTTTGAATGAAATCGTTCCTCCTCAACTCAGTCCTAAATCTGTTCCATTTCTTTGAGGATATGCCTCCCAGTTATAATTTCACTCCGCTTTAGGAAATAATCTCGTTGTTTTCTAATCAGCCCATCAATATTTTTAAAACAGGAACATAATCAGGCGGTTTAGCCATTCGAGACTGTTGTTCAGCAACTTGAACAGTTCTTTTCATTGCTCATGCATGTTCTGCAGGAAATGGAAGGGAGCATTCAGCGTTTCAAAGATGCTACACGGGAGTATGTTGAAGTCTGATTAACAATCCAGAAGCAGGGATAAGTTTGGGATAAATTACTCTTTATCAGTTTAACATTTGCGCCCTACAGAAATCACACAGTGACAAATGCTAGTCCTCGACTATTGGCTACCTGTTATGAACAGGTTTAATAAATGAAACAAATGTATTCTAAATAAATGTATGGATAATTTTCAGGAAATGAATTTATCAAGAATGGACAAAGAATCTGTTAATGGATAAGCAATGGAAAACAATCCGACAATTGGAAGTCAACAAAGGCAACTGTGATTTTTGTTTGGGAAAGAATAAAAGGCAATGTGTGTCTGAAATGGAGGGAGACTATACCACTTAGTTGGAAAATGTGTTCTGGAGAGTTCACAATGATTGACAGTGACATCAGAAGTGTTGTTTCATTTCCCTTATGGTCTGTTCCCTGATGTTTCCACTGGCTCCATTGCTCTCAGTACACGTGGGATGCTGAACGTGTTTCATTGATGGTGAGGAGTGGGGAGGGGGAGATGTTTGCAGCCTTGTAGCAAGTGTATGATCTTCATCAAAGAAGCCATCCTTTCTACTGTTTTCAGCCCTGCTTGTCATCTCCTCAATGAACTGTTGTAGACTAGGTGTTTGATTTAGTTGTGGGTGAGCACTTTGGAGAGAGTGATCCTAATTCAGTTTAGTTTAGTGATGGAAAGGGACAGGTACATACCACAGTGCAACAGTTGACGATGGGGCAAGAGCAATTAAAATGCGATTAGGCAGGAATTAGGATGCAGAGAATGGAGTAGCAAAATACAGGAGATGCAGACTATTGAAATGTGGAGCTGGTTTAAGGAACAGATATTACATGTTCTTGATAAGTATGTCCCTGTCAGACAGAGTGGACGTGATAAGGTAAGGGAACCGTGGTTTACTACAGAAATTGCATCTCTTGTTAAGAAGAAGTAGGAGGCTTATGTGTTGTTGAGTCAAGATGGTACAGATGAGGTGATGGAGAGTTACAGATCAGCTAGGAAGGATTTAATGAGAGAGTTAAGAGGAGCAAAGAGAGGACATGAGCAGTCTTTAGCGAATAGAATAAAGGAGAACCTGAAAGCTTTCTGTAGGTATCTGAGAAGAAGAGGATAGGGTAGAAATAGGGCCAATCAAAGACAGAGTGGGAAGTCGGAGGTGGACCCTGTGGAGATCAGAGAGGTGCTAAACGAAAATTTCCCATTGGTTTTCACTCAGGAAAAGGAGAATGTAGGACGAGATATTAGACTAGAAAGGATCGAGGTTAGTTATGAACAAGTGGTGGCACGGTGGCACAGTGGTTAGCACTGCTGCATCACGGCGCCAGAGACCTGGGTTCAATTCCCGCCTCAGGCGACTGACTGTGTGGAGTTTGCACATTCTACCCTTGTCTGCGTGGGTTTCCTCCGGGTGCTCCGGTTTCCTCCCACTGTCACAAAGATGTGCGGGTCAGGTGAATTCGCCATGCTAAATTGCCCGTAGTGTTAGGTAAGGGGTAAATGTATGGGTGGGTTACACTTCGGCAGGTCGGTGTGGACTTGTTGGGCCTAAGGGCCTGTTTCCACACTGTAAGTAATCTAATCTAAAAAGTGTTATCAATTCTAGAAGGAGTGAAAGGCTGGATGGGATTTATCCGAGGATTCTCTGGGAAGCTAGGGTGAAGATAGCAGAGCCTTTGGCTTTGATATTTGAGTCGTCATTTTCTACAGATTTGGTACCAAAGGCAGTAAAGATGACCAAGGTAATTATAAACCAGTGAGCCTTCCTTCTGTTGTAGAAAATATTTTGGAAAGGATTATTAAGAGATAAGATTTCTAATCATCTGGCAAACGCCAATTTAATTTCAGATAGTCAACATGGTTTGGTCAAGGGCAGATTGTGTCTCACAAACCTCACTGAGATTTTTGAGAAGGTGAGAAAGCATGTAGATGAGGAAGGGCAGTTGACGTGGTATGTATGGATTTTAGTTATGCCTTTGATAAGGTTCCACATGGTAGGCTATTGGAGAAAATGCTGAGAAATTGAATTGAGGGTGATTTAGCAGTTTGAATTAGAAGCTGACTTTCTGAAAGAAGACGAGTGGTGGTTGGTGGAAAATATTCAGCCTGGAGACCGGTTACTTGTGGTGTGACACACCGATCTGTTTTGGGACCACTGCTGTTTGTCATTTTTATAAATGACTTAGACACAGTCATAGGTGAATGGATTAATAAATTTGCAGACGACACTAAAGTCGGTAGAGTAGTGGACAATGTGGAAGAATGTTATCGTTGCATGTGGACTTGGATAAATTGCTGAATTGTGCTGAGAGGTGACAAATGGAGTTCAATGCAGCTAAATGTGAGGAGATGCACTTTGGGAAGAATAGCAGGGAGACTGATTACTGGGTCCATGGAAAGACTCTTGGTAGTGTGGATGTGCAGAGGGATGCCTGCAAGTTGCCACCCAGATGGATAGTACTGTTAAGGCGGCACATGGTGTGTTAGGTTTCATTCGCAGAGGGATTGAGTTCTGGAGCTGCAATATTATGGCGCAACTATACAAAACGCTGGTGAAACCATACGTGGAATATTGTGTGCAGATCTGGTGCCCTTATCTCAGGAAGCTTGTGGAGGCATTGGTAAAGGTACAGAGGAGATTTACCAGGATGTTGCATTGCCTGGAGATAAGGTCTTATGAGAGACTTGAACCTGTTCTCACTGGGAAGAAGACTAAGAGGAGATTTGATAGTGGCATACAAGATGATCAGAGGCGTAGATAGGGTAGACAATGAAATTCCTTTTCTTAGAATGATGATATCAGTGTGTACGAGGGGGCTGAACCACAAATTTAGCGGTGATATATTTAAGATGTCAGAGGCAGGTTCTTTACTCAGTGGTTAGTGTGTGGAATGCACCAATTGTTAATGTAGGGAACTCAGCCACATTTAGGAGATATAAATAATCTTTTAGATAAGCACATGGGAGATTTTGGGATCGTGTCGGGGGACGAACTGAGAATAGTTCACAGGTCATCGCAACATCGAGGACCGAAGGGCCTGTTCTATGCTGTATTATTGTATGACTATAGTGCTACAAGAGATTTCTGCTGTCTTAAACAGAGTAACAGATCTTGTATTGTGGGCTTACGAAATGTCACTAATCTCTACCAAACGTGTACGATATAGAGTCAGGGCAATATTAAGATGCTGCAACAGGAGGGGAACAGGTAACTCCAGACAAAACCCTACTCCTTTTCACCTACTTTCACCTTCAAATCCGAGCGCCTTCCAGAAAAGCGCCGCTATATCCCACTACAACACTTTGCCCCACAATCGTGGTATCTGGCTGTGGACAAGGAGCAGTGGAAAGTCTGTACTTGGACCCACTGGACCACTGAAACACTTGGTAAAGACTAAAATCATCTGAGCATTGAGAGCCCAACCATAATGTATGCATTTTTTAATTGTTTTAACTCTGTTGCTGCCTTCTCTGGTTGTTCCTAATGAACCTCTTCAAAGTCGTGATTACACACACCTGCATAAGATGTGAATTGAACCCAGGCCTCTCGGTCCAAGATTCCGGATATTTTCACCACATCACAAGGCATCAACTCGAACTTCCCTTGTCCTTGAGTCACGCCTGAATTAACTCTGCAATTGGGAGGAAGGGGCGGAACTGGCGGACAGAGCAGCGGTCACTCGTCCAACCAGAGTGAGTGAGGAGTGGATCCAAAGCATTCTCGGGGAGTGAACTCTTTAGGATTGGTCAGAAAGCAAACTGTTTTTCGCGAGTGATCATTCTCACTGCATAGTGTAGCATTAAGTCGCTTCCATAAATCAATATGAGATTTTAAGAAATATTTGAAATGTAAATCTGATAACGGACATATTTCCAAGCGATTTACACAACTCGAGTAAGAAATTTATTTTCAAACTCGAGGAACGATTGGTAATTTACATACCTGGCCGGTATGGTTGAGTTGGAACGAACAATCTATTTACATGCTAGACATCGCTAGTACTGTACATCGACAGAACACTTGTTAACATCTACTATTTCACCCATGATTCATTGCAGATATGAATATTCTCTATCAACTCACCGATCACCTCAGACGCACGCGCAGTTTGGTTTCTACGCAGAGCATGCGCAGTGTCACATTGATCAGAAATGAGGGAGAGACATGGAGCAGCTTTCTCCAGCAGCGGCTGCGATCGGTTTCAGAGAGCGGCGCTCAGAGCCTCGCTGGGAGAAAGGAGTGGAGAGAATTCACAAATCCCGAATAAAGGTTAATAACCCCGAAAAAGACCCTCCAGGCCCAGGTAAGGAGGTGGCGGTCTTTGATCAGGGAAGCGGCCCAGCGTCACGGCTGCAATTTGTTTCAGGGAAGAGGGAGCTCGGGCATCAGGGCCGCCATCTTGAGAAGGTGCAGGACGGCGGGGCTATCGGGGTCTGGAGAACAGGCTCAATCAAGAAAGGGAAGACCCATTGTCATTAATCATTTCAATGAACACAGCTTCACTGGGCGATCCCGCAGGAATATTCTCTCTCAGTCCTGCTGTGATGTTTCACTCAATCAGAACCAGCAGGGCTCCTCCTCTCTCAGCTCCCCTTCTGTGCTTCCTGCAGGATCTGTCCCCTGGACCATTTAGCCACCTGTCCTGTCCCTCCCTGAGCTGTTGTTCAGTGATAACTGTGATATCCCAATCCCATCTTAGATTACTTCACTGAAGACATGAATGCACCCGATGGATTTTTCTTAACATAAGCAATTGTTTAATTCTCACTTACCTGTTTATAATTGTATCTTTTTTGAAGCATTTAATTCACCTTCAATCATTTGCAATTGGGAGATTTGAAGTTGTGTCCAGAGAACATTTGCTGAGTTTCTGGATAAATTGCCTCACAATAATGCCACTAGGGCCATCACATCGCCTGCTCACAGGTTGCGCATCCCAGTGCAACATGAATCTCTGTGCACAATTGTTTCCTGAACTCAGTATCTCTCCATGTGGGATCCCTCACTGTGTGTGTCTAATTGCTGCCTCTGTCAGCGTCTCTTACTCTTGCAGCTGCTCCAGATCCTGAGCAAACGGAATTCTCCACTCCAGAGAGATGAGGCAGTACAGGCTAGGAGTGGAGACTGGGATTTTCCAAATCTCTGTGGGCTCAGTGCCATTCCGCATGTCTAACCGTTACGAGTAGCAGTCTAATTTCTCATTCTGCCTATTTGTGTGTCTTCTACAGGTACTCAGGGAGTTCCTGACTCCATAGACTTGCCAACTGCTGGTTGGGAAGATGATTGGTCAGCCGGAGAGACAATGGTCAGGGAGGTCAGGAGCATTCATTAAATCCTGCCGCCAGGTAAGATCATTCGCAGTGCACAGAGCAGAGAGCAATGAGAGAGCTCCAAACATCAGCTAACAGGACGTGACATAGATATAGCGCTGGATGGGGTGTACAATACAGACACACCACAGGCTCAATCACCACCGCTACTTTCAGTTTTATTGTACTGAGACAGCATCGGGAGTTCCCAGTTTTCAATCCAGGTATGTGCTGTCTTGGTGAGCACCAGGACAACAGAGGGGAATGCAAGCCTTCAAGGAAAAGGTAGTAATGCTGCCTGGGATCTTTCTGTTCCCGAATCCCTCTCCAACACTGTATCTTTGGCACGTCTTGTGCATCAGTGTCTTCAATCATTGTAACACCTATAACAGTTCCTATCTCTGTCAAGTCTTCTCCTCTCACCAATTTCTTGACATATTTAAAACCTCCAGTCCAGATCGCATCCATATCGCTGTAACTTGCGTCAGTATCTATAACGTGTCTTGTCTCGATAGTCTCCTCCTCCAACAACTGAAGACATTGGGTCTGTTTCTGTGCTACATGGCTCTTTGTTCGAAGTTTCCTGAACGGAATGAGTTGGCCCATTTCCCTTCAAATATTCTCCTCTCCATGTACCTTCCCAAGTGTCTTTTCTATGTTATAATTGTACTTATTTTTACCATTTCCTCTGGCAGTCCATTCCGTCTATGCACCATCCTCTGTGGAAAATGTTGCCCCTCAGCTCCCTTTTTATACTTGCTCTCTCACCTCACGTTTATGCCTCTAAATTTGGACTAACCTACCCTTGGCAATTCACCTTACCTAGGCCCTACATTTTTCATAAACCTTTATAAGGTCAACCTGTGACCTCCTCTGCCCAGGAGAAATATTGATGACAATGTTAAAAATATCTCCAACTCATGTACTCAATGCTCTGGCCACTGATGGCAAGTGTGCCAAATGCTGCTTTCCCCACCTTATCCCCCTGTGATGCCACTTCCAAGGAACAATGTATCTGCACCCCTTGGTCTCTCTCTGTTCGACAACACTGCCCAGGGCCCTACCATTAATTGTATTGGTCCTCTCTGGTTTGTCTGAACTAAATCCTAGACCAGAATTAAATTTCATCTTTCATTTCTTGGCCCACTGACCCAGTCGGTTAACATCCCCTTCGATAATTATATTCCCTGCCCTCTCTTCCACTTATCTTGGTATCCACAAACATACTAAGTAGGACTCCTATATTTTCATTCAAATTGTTTACGTAAATAATGCACAACAGTAGTTCCAGCACCAATCCTTTCAGCACACTGCTGGTCAGAGGTCAACCCTCTCCCGCCATCCTCTGTCTCCCACTGTCATCCCATTTTAAATCCAGTTGGCTAGCTCTCCCTGATCCCTTGTGAGCTACATTTACTAAACAATGTATCATGCCACACCCTGACTAAGGGCTTGCTGATGCCAGAAACAACGTTTGTTGCTCTGCCTTCATTTATCTTCTTGGTTATATCTTGAACAAACTCAAGTCAAGTTTGTGAGACATGTTTTCCCACGCACAAAGCCATGCTGGCTGTCCGTAATCAGTCCTTGTCTTTCCAAATGCATGTAAGTGCTACCGCTCAGAATGACCTCCAACAACTGACCCACCCTGATATCTGGCTCATCAGTCTGTAGTTCCCTAGCTTTCTCTTGCAGCCTTTCGTAATTAATGACACAACATTATAATTATAGTCAGAGAGTCATACAGCATTGTTTGGTTAACACTTACCATACTCTAAAACTGACCTCGTCCCACCTGCCTGTTCCTTGATCATATCCCTCAAACATTTCCTATTCCTGTACTAATCCAAATGTCTTTTAAACATTGTAATTGTCCCCATGTTCACTCCTTCCGTGGGGAGTTCATTCCACACACAACCCACCCTCTGTGACAATGTGCCCCTAACGTCTTTTTTTAAAATATCTCCGCTCTTACACTTACAAATGTATCTTCTAATCTTGAAACTCCCCTGTCCATGGGAAAAGACAACTCCCATTAACTCTATCTATCCCCCTCATTATTTTATAAACTTCTATGAGGTCATCTGTCAACATTCAGGATTCAATGAAAAAATACCAAACTATCCAGTCTTTCTTTATAACTGAAAACTTCCATAACCAGTCACATCCCAGTGAATCACATCTTAACCCTCTCCAGCTTAATAATATCATTCCTATAATTGGGCGACCAGAACTGGACACAGTAATCCAGAAGAGGACTCACCAATGGCCTGTATAATCTCAATGCGACTTTCCAACTCCTATACCCAAAGGACTGAACAAACGAAAGCAAGTGTGGCAAGCCCCTGTTTTTAACCATCCTGTCTCTCCATGTTGAAAATTTCAAAGAATTATGCACCTGAACCCCGGGGTCCCTCTGTTCTACAACACTACTGAAGGTCCTACCATTAATTGTATAAGCCCTGCCCGTGTTTGTTGCACCAAATGCATCATCTCCCATCTATTCAGATTGAGCTCCATCTACAGTTTTTCAGCCATTCACGCATTTCATCAGGAGCCCTTTGTAATCTTCGAAAACCTTCTTCACTGTCCACAATGCCACTCTCCAGTCTACCAGCCGATCACACACTATGGGACCAATATCACTGCTAGGGGCCCAACAATGTCTTCACCAGCTTCCCACAATGTCATGAGATAAGTTTGGTCAGGTCCTAGAGATTTATCTACCATTATATTTTAAAACCTCCAGTACCTCCTCTTGTATAATATGGACTCAGTTCTAGACTTTGAATCATAGAGGGGCACAGTACGGAAACAGTTCCTTCTGAGCAACTCCGGCATGACGTATCTCGTCACATTTGCCAGAATTTCACCGATATCTCTTTAAACCCTTCCTATTCATACACCCGTCCACATGCCTTTTAAATGTATTTCTATCACCCTCCACTATTTCTTCTGGCAGCTTATTCCATACACTCTTCAGGAAACAGTTGTCCTTTAGGTCCCTTTGAAAAGTTTCCCTCGTACTTTAAAGCTATGCCCTATTGGTTTGGAATCCCCCTAGCCTGGGGCAAATACCTTGTCTATTGACCCTGTCGATGACGATCATGATTTTAAACACCTTTATCAGGTATCTCCTCAGCCTCCCATGGTCAAGTGAAAACAGCCCCAGCCTATTCAGGCTTTTTCCTGTAGCTCAAACCCTCCAACCCTGGCAACATCCTTCTTCATTTCTTCTGAAACTTTTCAAGTTCCACAACATCCTTCTGATGCCATTGAGACCAGAATTGCACACAGTATTCCAATAATAGTCAGGCCAAACACTGTTTAGTTCCCAAGTGCCCCAGTCTTTATCCACAGTAAGTTCCAAAGTGAAATATTTGTTTCGGATTTTGTAGTTTCACACGTCGATGGCTTCATTGATCATTAAGGATACCGCTTTTGTCCCTAGCTCTTCTTTTGCTCTTAATACACTTGTAGAATTTGTTTCGATTCTCCTTAGCTTTTTTTGCCAAAGCGATCTCGTGTCTTTTTTGCATTCTTGATTTCAATCCTAAGTGTACTTCTACAGCACCGATGCTCCTGAAGGGATTCAATTGAGTCAGCCAGTTATTTCTGACATGTGCCTCCTTTTTTTCTTGAACACAGCCTAGAAACTCAGCCAGTGATTCCTAATTCAGTCAGTATTGAGCTGCACACTAACAGGAACATGCTGACGCTGAACGCTCCATTTGTTTCTGTTTAAAGATATTCCGACTTGCCAGACTTCACTTTACCTGCAGTTCGCCTCCCCATATCTACTTTAAAAAGTCCTGTCTAATATTATCTTGCTCCCTTGAACAACTTGAACTTGTGGACAATGCTTTGTTACACTACCCCCTGCCATCACTACTGGCCTTCCTGACTCTCCTGAAGCCACTAAAATCATCCATGACCTGAGACATCTTCTTTGTGGCTACAACCAAGCCCACTCTTTACACCTGCCTCTTTCTGTAACCTCCTTCTGTCTGAAGAACCATCCAGTGTCAACACTCCTCTGTATTGCTGATTTTATCCAATCGCAAAAGTCATCACCACAAACCTCACTATCGCAGTAACCTCTTCCAGCTTCTCGCTATCACTGTACGCCATCCTTCCCCGATTACACTCCTTATCACGTCGTTTCATCTCTGCAAAGTTAAGATCATAATAAATCTCTTCTATCTCAGGAAAATAGTCCAAATCTCAGTAAACTCTTCTCTTCCTACTCCCCTCCATGTGCATGTAATCTCATTGAGTCTTTAGAAACATTTGCCTATTACCATTTCTGGAAAAGACAACAATATATGTTTCGCCAACGAACACTACCTCCTCCCTAGTCACCTCCTCCAGCCTCCACAGGATGAATGACCGTCCCTATCTCATTTAATCTCGGTCAGACTCCAAGAACCACCCTATCTCTGTAACCTCCCATAGTCAATCCATCCCTCGCAATCTCTGTTACCTCCTCCATTCACTCCCTGCCTCCCTATCTCTGTCACCTCCTCCATTCACTCCCTGCCTCCCTATCTCTGTCACCTCCTCCAGTCATTCCTCATGTCCCTATCTCTGTCACTTCCCCCAGTCACTCCTTCCCTCCTATCTCCGTAACTCACCAAATCACTCCATCCACAATCTCCACAAATCGCGGGCCGAAGGGCCTGTTGCTGTGCTGTACGGTTGGATTTTCTAATTTCCTGGCAGAGACACTCAGAATCCTAGATGCTCCGTTCAATTTCTTTGCGATTTTTTGAAATGTCAAAAGTTCAATCTCAATCTACTCCACCTCTTTCCATTAAAAAATCCCACCATCTCCAGGATCAGCTGAGTGACTCTTCTCTGACCTGCCTCCAATACAAAATTATCTTTACTTCGAGAACTCATACTGTTCATAGTATTCTTGGTGTGGTCTGACTGGTACCTTGTATAGTTTAGCATAAAATCTATATATTTTGATTCCATTCCCTCTTTACTAAATGGTAGCATTTGATTTACCTTCTCTATGACCTGCTGACACTGTAAGTTACCTTTTTCAGATTGATCCACATGGATTCCCAAAACACTGTGTGCAGTCAGTCTGAAACCAAACAGTGTTAGCCTGACAGTAAGTCAGGAATGTGCTGGAGTGTATTATCAAGGATATGGCAATAAATGATAACTGGACACTTAGAATCAATTGGAGATGCATTATATTTTAAAAGGAGAATATTTTTAAATCTGTTGGATTCCATATTTTGGTGTGACCATAAATGGCAGGATAGGTAAGAGTGGGGAGGCTGGTGGCAGTAGATGGATATTTGAAACTTCAGAGGCATTTTGACAAGTTCCAAACAGGGCCCAAGAGTAATGAGAGAGAGAATACGGCCTGTGAAAGGTCAATGAGAATTTACTGTGAAGAAAGACATGGAAGCTCAGAAACTTGGAACAATATATAGTGATGTCTCAAACAGAGTTTACATTTAAGAATAGGAGGTGCTGAATGTCTCAAAATGCACAATATATCCCAGGGCCTTGTAAGAGGCTAGGGAAAAAATTGCAGGGCCTCTCGCAGAGATATTTGTGTCATTGACAGGCACTACAGTCCAGTGAGACTGATGGGATTTTAATTTGTTGGACTAGATTCTGAGAGGGAGGATCATCATGCATTTGGAAAGGCAAGAACCCATTAGCGATAATCAACAGTGCTTCGTGTGTGGAAAATAATTACTGTTGTGTAGGTAGACAAATAATAGATCAAGGCAGAGCAGTAGATGATGTATCCATGCACTTTATTAAAGCCTTTATCATGGATCTGCATGGCAGACTGGTTAGTAAGTTTAGATCACACATAACCAGGGAGCGCTCACCAACTGGATACAAAACATGATTGACGGAAGGAGACAGAGAATGTTCAGAGATGGTTACTGCTCAAAATGCAGGCCTGTGACCAACGGTGTGCCAATGGGTTCGGTGCTGTGTCACTGTTGTGCATCATTTATATAAACGGTTTGAATGATAACACAGGAATCATGGTTAGCAAGTTTGTGAGTGACGCTGAAATTGGTGGGAAAGTGGACAGCGAAGAGGGTTATCTGAGAGTACAATGGGCTCTACAGTGCTGCAGGGACAGTAAGTTTAAGAATAACATGGACAAATGCAAGATGTAGCATTTTGCTAAGGCAAACTATGCTGGAATTGTACAGTTAATGTTCGGCCCCAGGATAGTGTTGTCAATCAGAGACCCAGGGGTACAGGTACACAGTTCTTTGAAAGTTGTGTCACAGGTAGACAAGCTGGTGAAGCAGGCGTTTGGGTTGGGCACCTTCATTGGGCAGAGCATTGAGAGTAGCAGTTGGGATGTCATGCTGTATCTGTCCAGGACATTAGTGTGGATTATGTGGAAAAACTCAACTGGTTCACTTATGTCCTTGCGGGGAGGATAGCTGGCATTCTAACCTGGTCTGGCTCACATGTGACTCCAGACCCACAGCAATATGGCTGCCTGTGCTGCGCTGTAGGCAATTAGCAGGGGGATGATGTACGCTGGTTCAAGTGGTGACATCCTCAGCCCATGAATAAATAAAAATAGATATTTCCATCGGTACCGCTGCAACCATCTCCAGCTGCAACAATTTGTACTGACTTTGTAACCTTTTCCCTCACTGTAACGCTCTCAACACCTCCAGCACCTTCACCTCTCGCTGTTCCTATCATCTTATTAAACCCTGACAATGTTTCCTTTTCCTGGTGCACTCATGCTACTAGACCCCGAGTGATCCCTTTAACAAATACTTCCATGTTTCTAAAGCATTGACTTGCTCAGAATTGTTAGGTATTTTTTGTCTTCTAAGCACCTCTTAATCGAATCTGGTAAATCCTGGGAATTACTGAATCAAGACCATCCAAAGGGAAGTGGACGAGCACCTCGAGACTTGCTATAGGGAAAAAAAGGGAATTCAAGATAAAATAGCACAAGGAGCTCGCAGCCACTCCAACGTCCCACCCATCCCTTCCCACTGCCACCATCTTCCCCAAGTGTGACAGAGTCTGTGGAAGGCCACATCGGTCTGTACAGCCAATTACAGACGCTCCCTGAGAGTGGGACAGAGTCAGCCTCGTCAATGAGATGATGAGATAGGGAAGTTGAATCCCCTTTCGATTGTCCTACTGCCTTTGTTGCAAATTCCAATAATTCTCTGTCCAATGCCATGTCTCACAATGTAATGCCGTAAAGGGGCCTTAACACTGCCCTTCCATTTCTGTGTTCTGACTCTTATTACCCAGAATTTAGTTTCCTAATGATTGATAATCTGAGGCTACATATGATCCCATTGTTATCCCTAACGATGAGAGTTCCCCATTCACCTTCCCATTCTGCCTGACTTTCCACAATGTCATGAATATTAATGCCCCACTGTTTTTTCACTCTGTGGCCACGTCTCCATGTGGTGATTAGATAGAAATCACAGTCCCACGAGCATATCCCTTATTACAAACGCTTCGTTCATTCAAATTATGAAATAGTAATTTACTTTTGAAATCAAAAATTCCTGTCACAAGTCTATCTGCTGATGAACAGTTTTAGTTAAACTCAGTCTCTTTCCCGTTTCTTTCTGTTGTTCCTCAGCCACAGCCCCATGTTTCAATATTTGAACATTTCTCGATGGAATTGTGAATTTCCTTTCAGCTGAGCCCTGTCCCTCCTCGTGTATGTCAGTTTAAAGCACTCTACATAATCCTGGCCATATGCACTGTACTATCTTAATAAAATATCTGACTCATCCCTGAGTACTGGTAGCAGTGCCCACTGCATCAGCACTACTTCTTCTGACACCATGGTTTGATCATGAAATCTTTCAGCAATCTGGTGATATGACTCAGTCTCTCTCCATTTGGTATCCCTCACTGTGTAGGTCTAATTGCTGCCTCTGTCGGCGTCTGTCACTCTTACAGCTACTCCAGATCCGGAGCCAAAAGAATCCTCCGATACGCAACAGCACAGTGTAGGGATAGAGACTTGGATTTTCGAGACCTCTGCTGGACTCAGTGCTACTCTACATGAGGTATCCTCACTGCATCAGTCTAATTTCCCATTCTGTCTATTTCTGTCTCTCTCCCTATATCCATCCCTACCTCTATCTCCAGAATCTTATCCAGCTCCCTCTATCTCTGTAAATTCCTCTAATCCCTAAACCCGTTTGTCCCATGAACCTTCTTGCTCAGAAGTAACTCTGTTTACCTCAACATCCTCGAGCCCCTGTAAGCCTCCCTATCTCTGTAACCTCTACCCATCTGTTTAACCCCCCTTGTAGCAAGGGCAGTACAGTAACAGTGTGTGACTGTTGTCTCCGTCCCGACTGGATAACTAATGAGTATCAGCGCTGTAATGGATGGAATCCTGGATTGTATACGAGATGGTTTTCTATAATATCATGTCAAGGGACCATCAACAAAATTGTCCATTGAAGATCAAATGCTGTGTAATAATAAATATCCAATAATCCCATTCTAAAGGAGTTTTGTGAGTAAGCATCCATAGTATTATAATGCAGATATTGAGTTTGAGTTAAGACCATGATGTCAGAGCAGAATGAGGCCATTTGGCCCATTGAGTATACTCTGCCCTTCAATCACATCATGGCTGATCTGATACTCTCCAACTCTACGTTCCTGCCTTTTCCACAATACTCTTGTTTCCCTGATCCATTAATAGCTGACCATCTCTGCTGTCAATATTCTTAATGACTCAACCTCGACAGCTCTCTGCACTCAGGAATTCCCACAGAGTTCCTACCCTCTGAGTGAAGACATTCCTCCTCACTCCCATCTTAAATGGGTGAGCCCTTGCTGGGATTTTCTGCAGTCTGGTTACACATTCACACACCATTGAAAGGAAAGGAAGTGACAAAGATAATTATTGCAGATGAAATGAAAATTGGTGGAATTGGGGTGAATGAGCAAGGAGATCCAAGGTTGCAGGAGGTTACAGATCAGTTGGATAGATGTGCAGAAAATGGCAAATTGAGTTTAATCTCGGCAAGTGTGAGATCATGTCAAATTCAAGAAGAAATTTAGGATACTGAGGGACATTGAAATACAGGTGGATCTTGGTGCACTGAGTGGTAAAATCCTAGGGAGTGTTACTGAACAAAGAGACCTTGGAGTGCAGGTTCATAGTTCCTTTAAAGTAGAATCCCAGGTAAATAGAATAGTGAAGAAGGTGTTCAGTCTGCTTGAGTTTACTTATCAGAGCACTGAACACAGGAGTTGGGAGGTCATGTTCTGGCTGTACAGGACATTGGATAAGCCACTTTTGGAATATTGCGTGCAGTTCTTGTCTCCTTCCTATCGGAAGGATGTTGTATAAGTTGAAAGGTTTCAGAAAAGATTTACAAGTATGTTGCCAGAATTGGAAGATTGGAGCTAAAGGGAAAGGTTGAATGGGTTGGGGCGACTTGAGGCTGAGGGGTGACCATATAGAGATTTATACAATCATGAGAGACATGGATAGGTTTAACAGACCAGGTTTTTTTTTCCCTGAGGTAGTGGAGTCCAGGACCAGACGGCCTACTTTCAGGGTGAGAGGGGAAAGATATAAAAGGAACCTAAGGGGCAACTTTTTCAGGTAGAGGGTGATGCGTGAATGGAATGAACTGATGGAGGAATGGTGGAGGCTGGTACAATTACCTCATCTAAAAGGCATCTGGATGGGTAGACAAACAGGAAGGGTTGAGAGGGTTTTGGGCCAAGTCCTGGCATATGAGACAAAATTATGTTAAGGCATGTGGTTGGCGTGAACACGTTGGACTGAAGGGTCTGTTTCTGTGCTGTACATCTCTATGACGAAATCTTTTCAATGTGCATTACCAGCCATACACATCACTGTTTCCTCTGTTTACCTTGCTCAGTTCTCCTCTCAAACACACGGAAAAGGCTTTGATTGTGATTGTAGGGTGTGTTTTAGGGTCACTTTAAAAATCAATCATCTCACAGAATTCCACTACACTACAATTTCCACGAGGATTGCTCAGTGTGACATTGCTCCTTCACTCAGCTTCTTCACCCAGCGGTCGATCTGAGACAGTCACGTCCCTGGCCATTTGCACAATGTGTTATTCAAGAAACACTAACACATACATTCGAAGAGGAGTTTGGAGCATGTGCCAATGTGACTGTCTCAGATTATCCTAAGATTGAAGAATCCCAAAGCGATCACGGTGCCTTTTCATTACACAGGAATTCATTGGAATGTGGAACAGGGTTGAGCAATGAAATGCTGCCAGGCAGCCTAAAAACTGTTCTCCTGCGTCTGTTTTTGGCATGTGTTACCCAGAATTTGCATTCAAGCTGATTCAGCTGCATCATCTGCGGCCAGGTGCTTTCTCTGTAATCCCTTTGTTACCCATTACTGTCAGGGTTACCCATCCTGCACTCCCATTCTGCCCGACACCCCTCAAGGATGTGTACAGTTGAATATTTATGTTCTGCCTTTTTCTCTCTAATTCTTTGTCCATTCCAAAAAAAACATTGTAATTGACTTTTTCCCACAATGTCCTATCACAGCATAATTCACTAACGTATAATTTTAGTTAAACTCTGTCCCTTCCTGCTTGTCTCCAGCCAGTCCCATGCTGTTCCGATGCGTCACCTTTTCTCTTTGGATTTGGAAAACTCCTTTCACCTGAACCCTGTCCCTGCATCCTCTCTGTCAGTTTAAAGCCCTTTCCATAAACCCACCGAAATAATTTGCCAGTACACTGTTCCCAGTAGTGTTGTTTTTAATTCACTCATGAGATATTGCTGTTTCTGGCTGGCCAGCATTTCATGCCCACCCCCGAGCTGCCCTTGAGCTGAGTGCCTTGCGAGACAATTAGAGAATGCATTTTTGAGTCAACCCCATTGTTCTGGGTCTGGAGTCATATGTAGGTCAGACCAGCTGCCTATCGCAGATTTCCTCCCTGAAAGGATATTAAGCATTCCGGTATCCCTGTCACCAGCATTAAATTCTGGATGAACAGTCTAGTGAGAGTAACAGTAGGCCATCGCCTAGCCCACTGCTAGCTCCCTCATCCCTGTGTAGTGATCCCAGTTCACCATGAATCAAATCACTTTCTTCTTGATCGTGGTTTGATTCTGAATACCTTCCTGCACTCTGGTGCTATTACTCAGTATCTCTCCAAGTGGTATCTGTCACTGTGAGGGTCTAATTGCTGCCGGTGGCTGCACCTTTTGCAGCTACTCCAGATCCTGAGCCAACAGAATTCTCCACTCCAGAGAGACGAGGCAACACAGACCAGGGATGCACACTGGGATTTTCCAGATCTCTGTGGAACTCAATGCCATTCTCCCTGTGTAACCCTCACTGCATCAATCTAATGTCCTATTCTGTCTATTTCTCCTTCTCTTGCATGTATCCAGGACGTTCCTGACCCAATAAACTTCCCAACTGTTGGGTGTTTCATTCATCATCTCATTGAATGCAATTGGTCAGCCAGAGGGCAGGGAGATCTGGTTTCTTCAATAAATCCTACAGCGAGGTAAGATCACTCACAATGAACAAAGCAGAGTGAATTTAAGGGATCGAAGTTTGGTCTGGAAGACATGACATAGATGCAGTGCTGAAAGTTGAACACAGAGTATGATGGACCCAGCCTCAATTCACACTCTCTTGTTTACTTTCATCTCTGCTGTACTGAGCATTCCTATGAAATTATAGGAAGTTGACAGTTGTCAATCCAGGCCTGTGCTGTCTTAGTGAGGATCAGGACAACAGAGGGGAAAGCAGGCCTCCCTTAAGAAGGTGGTATTGAAACCTGGGATCTTTCTGTTCTATAATCTCCCTCTCACACTGTCTCGTGTCGTGTGATAGAGTCATACAGAAAGGAGACGTGCCTTTCGGTCCAACTCTTCTGTACCAGTGTCTGTAATGTTTGTAATTTCCAGAAAAGTTCCTATTTCTGTAACCTCCACCCCTCCCATACACCTGCTCTTTATTTGAAACCTTCTGCAATGCTGACGACTCTCCCGACAAACCTGCTGGATTTATTTTCCTGTCTGACTGTAAACAAGCAGAGTAGATAAAAGGGAGGAATGGTTTGTTGGGATTTTCAGAAACCTTTCAACAAATTCCCACTGAAGATGTGGATAAGCAAAATTGGCAAATGTGGGATTGGAGACAATGTACCAGCATGGATTGGGAATTCTTTAACAGAAAACTAAGCGGGAATAAATAGATTAGTTCTTGACCCCTAACCATTCACAAAGGGATTCGACGCATTTGATGGATGGACAAAATCTACTGCTCCCATGTTTGTTGCTGACACAGAACGAGATGTGAATGTGGATTATGTGGAAGAAGCAAAGGGGACATGAACAGTCCATGAGTTTCCCGTGTATAAATTCACCGATGGGATGTGGCCATCACTTGCTCGGCCATCATTGCCGTCCCATCTGTAATTCCCCAGAGAAGGTGGTGGTGAGCGGCCTTCCTCAACCACTGTAATCCTTTGCGTGTAGGGACAGACACAGTGCTGGGCGGATGGAGAGTGGCTTGGAGGGCACCTTGGAAATGCTAGTGTTCCTGTACAGCTGGAACTCCTGTCCTTCCAGGGTGTAGTGGTTCCAGGTTTGTGAAGTTCTTTTGAAAGAGCCTTCCTGAATGACCTCAGTACTGCATGTAGATCTTTTATTAATTTAATCACTCGTGGTCATGAGCATTGCTGTATGTATTGTTGATTTTGAGTTGTCCCTGAGAAGGTGGTGGTGAGATGCCTTCTTGAGCCCCCGCACCAGCCGTTGGAGCTGTTGTTATCTGTGTACCCTCCAGCAGGGGCTACAATACTCCTCATGTCTATAACTACATAAAGACAATGCAGCTCTTCCTGTGTATGTGGCATCCTTCTCTGCCAACAACACTTATTGAGATCAGAATGTCTCACCACCTCCATTCCCATCTGTGCTAGTGATCTTTCAAATGTCTTGATTCTTGTTTAAACTTCTGAGCACCTATAACCTCTTCCTTTCTAAATTTATGACCCTTCAGTATCTGTAACTCTCCATATAACAATGACAGCACAGGTTCCCTTCCTTAAATCTCTGTGAATTACAGCAGCTAGTTGTGTTAAATTGATACTTTTCATCGTCCTTATCCATATTAGCTCTTCCAGCCCCTTCAATCTCACTATTTGAAATGCTCCTATTCTCTGTACCTCCTTATGTCCTGAGGGTCCTTGAACACCACAAGTGCTACAAATATCTGCAACCCCCAGTTACTGCGAGTCTTCTAACTCTGTAACATTCAACAGTCTCCAGTATGTAACAAGGGATCCTGGCTAACAGTTTGCATTTGTTGAAGTCTTCACATCTCAGGAAGCAACTCACAAATGCCCTTTAGACTCTCCAAGGCTCCGTCACCAACAAGCCACCATCTCTCTATTTCCTTTGCCTCCCTCAGTGCCTGCAACCCTCCCTGTATCTTCCAGGAACCTGGTTTAGGCACTGCAGGTCTGCCTACCTCTCCAGATAACCTGTTCCATCCCCAACAGCTCGCTCATTCATTTTAACACCCTCTGCACACTCTCATCCTTTCCTCTTTCATTGTCTTCCAGGCACAGCGGCGATCCTGTGAGGGACCAGTGTGGAATGGGATGTTATACATCTCAGCTGAGGCCTGCCATTACCTGGGAGTCACAACGGGAGAGAATCTGAGAGTGAGCAGCACAGAGCGGGAGAATATATATCTTCAGCAAGGATCGAGGGCGACTGGGACTTGGCGTTGGAGAAACAGCAGAGTTACAGTGCGAGCGACAATGTGAGGGAGCAACTTGAAGCAGGAACATGAGGCTCACTCACATCTGGGAGTAACAGAAGCACCAAAGTGAGAGGATATAAATCAGCACTGAGGATCGAGACCTGGTCATACCTGGGAGTCACAGAGACGGTGACCCTGTGAAGGAGCAGAGTGGAGTAGGAGCTGGAGGATTGCACATCCCTGGGAGTCACGGAGTTAACCTTCTGCTGCTGGGACCTTCCTGCACTGAGTTTGAAAGAATTGCCAGATCCATCACAGAAAAGGCTGTAATTTAATTGGCTGATAATAAACTGTTATTAGTGACTGTCAGTTAATTGATGTAAGTCAGCAAATTTATTTTTTTAAATAATGAAGTAAGAATTGAACTCAGAAATATGAAGATGTGAAATTCTGAGCTAGTTTCATAAATTACCCTCAATACGACACAGTTGAATAAGGGACTTAACCATATTGTTATGTCCCGGATGTTAACTTCATTTTAAGTCAGTAAGTTACTCTAGACATGTTGCATTTTAAGACATAGCAAGACATGTTTGTCAGATGGAAAATGTGTTCTGTTACATAAGCAAGTCATAGCCCCTGCTCATGTCCTCGATGGGCACTGGGTCTTGGAGCTCAACGAGTGAATAGAGACTTTATCATGATGAATTATGGGGATTGCGCACACAAACAGAACAAATCACCCTGTAGGCATGACAGTCTGGAATAAGGAAAGGAATGTGTGCCCAAGCAATCCAAAAGAAACAGCCAGGGAATCCAGGAATATCCTGATGTCTCCATCCCAATTCAGTTTTACAGTTTGGGAGGTGATGAAGGTACTGACTGCTCGGGAAGGACAGTCAGAGCCATGTCTGTGGTACCAACAGCAGCCTGACTGTACATGAGGGGAGGGAGAAGGAAGGAGGTGCAATAGTCACAGGTGAGTCAGGAAATTGAAGAAGGTGTCAGCGTGTCTGTATTCCAGGATAGTGGGATAAGAATGTCACAGTGGCTGCAGGAAATTCGTCTGGGGGCCAGTGAGCAGGGAAAGGTCATGGGTAGAAGGGTGAAGTTGTCTGGACATCAGAATTTAGGGGGCTAGGTGGATGGTCAGCAAGCGGGACCTCAAATGTAGCAATCCCTGGAATACTCCCAGTGCCGTGTACAAGTGAGCACAGGACTCGGAGTTTTAGGTAAATGAGAGTGTGATTGGAACGCTGGTGCAGCAGGACGGGCTTCAGAATCCTGGTGCACTGGGGCTGGTTCTGGGGAAGAAAGCAACTTTAGAAGCTCGATGGCCTAATGTGACAGAGCTGGGACTGAATTCCTTTGTGGGGGCGGCGGGGGGGGGGGGGCGGTGTGGGAGGGATGGAAAATAACATGGCGTGTGCTTAGGATCCAAAAATGAATAGTAGAGGAGACTACCAAGATTCACAAAATAATGGAAGATACAACTGGTACTAATTTACAACAACAAATTAATTAGTGGAAAACGAAGTAAGAAATGGAAGCCTTAAGCTGAGGTCCTCTGCATGAACATGAAAACTCGGATTTTGGCGAGTTCCAGATGCAGATTGGTGTGTGGAAATCTGATGTCCTGATCACCGAGGGCTGGCTCAAGGAATTGCACGTCTGGCTGTTAAATATTGCTGGGGTTAAAGGAAACCAATAGGATAGAAGGGAAGGGAAAAGATGAAGATGGAAGCATTGGTTCAGAGTGGCGTTAGTTAATAAGTCCAAGAGAATGAGGAATCGTCCAAGGACAGAATGAATTTGGCTGGAGCTACAGAACATAAAGTATACAACTAAACTGTGCGGTACAGTCTGTCGGCCAGCAACCAAAGAAATGATGGAGAGAATAAATATGCAGGGTCATTTGAGCACGATGACAATACTACAGATGAGTTATATTGAGAAACTTAATTTATCCAGATATTCACTGCGTTATTGGTGGTGCAGGGTTACGAGGGGCGAGTATTCCTGGATTACATGGAGGAGAGCTCACTGCAGGGATACGTGTTCTGCCCAAGAGTGCATGTACTGTTGGACCTGGTCCTTGGGAAAAAGGTGGGGCAAGTTGCTCCAGTGTCAGTAAGGGAAATAGTTTTGGTCACAGTGATCATTTTATTGTAAAGTTCAGGATGATGGTAGAGAATGCAATAATTGAGAGTGAGAAACATTAGTTGACTGAGAGCAGCCTTCAAATCTGGCTTGGGTCCAGTCGAGGAATAGTCCCTCACATAGGAACGGCAGGATAAAGAACCCCAATGCTCCCTCAGTGACATTGAAGAACAATAGAATTTGTGTCAGATGGAGAATCGAATTGAGAACCAGGAGGACTGCTGGAGGTTCAGATGGGAGATGATAGAGCAGAGGGGAATTAAGGGAAAACTAAGAGCCACCATAGAACTGTTTCAGAATCATCCTGTGGGCTCCTCATAAGGAGCGTGTTAAAAGATGGAGTATGGCTGCATTGAAATTAGAAAGAGGATTTCTACCTGGAAAAAGATCTTCGCAAGTGGTTAAGATGCACTTAGATGCGTTGCAGCTGCATGTTTGACGAAAACATTCAGGAGGCGATTAGATGATTTTTTGATACAAGAAAAATGTGAGGATGTGAGTGAAGGAGGGGATTATTACTCAGTAAAGAGTTCTATTGAAGAGCTGGTGTAACTATGATTGGCCGAATAACACCCTTCTCTGCCATAAGGCGTCTGTGTCATTCAGTGTGATGTCTTGAGAGTCCTCCAAATCTATAAATATACCGTCTTTGTAACCTCGTTCATCCTGTATGATACATTCTAATCTCTGCAACCTCCATCTACCAATGTCGCCCTCCTTATCTCTGTAACTCATACAGGACATATAAACTTTTTTTTCTCTGGATAACCTTTTCTCTCTATCAAATATTTCTCAAGTCATTATGGCTCTCCCCTTCTCTTCAACTACTCTGATCCATAGAAACCTAATCTTTGCAATCTGCTCCAGTCCTACAACAATCAGCGTTACTCACCTTCTCCTGCCCTGACAGATCACAGTATCTCCATAAATCCCTGCCACTAAAGTGCTCATTATATCTTCAACGTTCTCTATCACCGACAACCCTGCCTATCTCTTTTCCTTGCTCCAGTCCCTGCAATTTTCCCTGTTGCGTAACCTACACCAATGCCTAACCAGCTGTGTAACATCCTCTAGTCTCGATAGTGCTGCTGATTCTGTAACCACTTTCTGCCTTGACACAGCTCACTGTCTCTGGAACCTCCAGATTCTAAATCCATCCCGATCTGTGGAAACTCCTCGCTCTGTAATATCTACCATATGTTAAAACTGCAATAACGCCACAGAGGCTGGCATCCTGTTACCAAATCCCTTTTTATTTGTACGTGCATGATCCATGGCACTAACCCACGCCAGCTCAGAGCGGGCTCCGTTAGTGAACAGAGCTCCTGATGCTTCTGTTTATTTCTGAACCTGATTAGAGCAGGTTAAGAGTCCCAATCAGGGACCTTGTATTAATGAGGGTTGACTGGCCTCGTTGCATTCACGATAAAAACGCTGCACGTACCTCTAATGTTCATTAACACTTACTAATCTCCTCGTCCATGAAAACACCTCCAGTTTCGCCAATACTATATCTGTACATTTCCCCAAGGACAGTCCTGTATCTTTCAGTCTACCCTCCTTTTCTCAATCTCCTGCAGGACCAATACAAGCTTTTTTTCACCCCTGCATTCAACAAACTCATGGGCTCAATGTTCTCTACCCACGTCTCTTACTAATCACTAACTAGTTCCAACAATTCGATCCGTCGTTTGTGTGTGACCCTCTGCATAAGGAGGAAAGGGTTTTCGAAGCAGGGAGCTTCATAGGGCATGGAGACCTTTACACAAATGGAATGTTTGTAGAAGCTAGTGGATTTACAGAAGTGGGAAGGGTGAATGAATATGAAGGATGTTTCAGAGACTGGCAGTTTGTCGGGCCAGTGGACATAATTTTTTATTTCTGCAGCAGAGAGATAAAGAGAAATAAATCAGGTGCTAAATTGTCCAGGTAACATTTTCATCAGGTGTCGGGGAGGGTTTCTCTCTACAAGGCTCTTGTAGCCAGAATATTGATCTGGCTGCTCCAGCTCCATTTTCTCTTCAACCAAAACTTAAAACTATTCTTGTCGTTGTGATCTCCTTCCGCCACTAGAGCAACCCATACACCTTCCTATCTCTGTAACCGCCTCTGGATGCTACAGCTATCCTGGACTTTGCACTTGCTGCCATCCCTGAATTCCTTTTTAACGTTTCAACAAGCCCAATGAAATGGTAGCTTTAAATAGCATGAACCAGGTCAGATGGAGCTGTCATTATGGAGATGTGGCTGCAGTGTGACAACGATTTAGAATTGGATATATCAAAGGGGGTTACCATTTACACAGGAAGGATGAAAAGGCTCATACAGTGAAGTACACTGTGTACAAAGGATGGGATCAGTATTTCTGTGATACTCATAAATTCACACACTGCTCCTCCCTGCTTTCTCCCCTCATTCCTGCGTATTAATCCTATCAGAAATTGGTAACCCTCGAATACTACAGCAAATAGCACAGTATAGAGGAACTCACTCTGCACACTGTCTACATTGGACAAGATGTAATGTTATTTTTGAAACCATAGTTCAGTCTCCTCAGAGATGATAGGCCTTCAGGTGCAGAACCCGGCACCTTTTTAAAATGGTTTGAGAGTTTCTGCCTCTACTCCACATCCATGTGTGACTTCCAGATCTTGACCATACTCTGGGTGAAATAACAACCTTCCTCGGCACTTCGCTAATATTTCAACCAACTGCATTTTCATATTCACCGCTGGTAACGCAATTCTACAGCAGGAGCAAGATGTTCTCTCCCTTTCTACCTAGGCCCCTGACAATAGGTGCACCCCAATCCAATCTCCTCTCAGCATCCTCCTTTCCTATCTTTCATCAGAACTGTACTTGAATGTCACAGGGTGACAGATCTCCTCTGTACCCTCTCCAGTCCAATTCCATCCTTCCATGTGATGGGGCGATCAGAATTGGACACAGTCCCCAGGCTGTGACTGAGTTCATTAATTATAAAGTTCCTGCATAAGCTTTCTGTTCTGAAGTTCCGTATTTTGTCTGACAGAGGAAATAATGCCCATTGCTGCATTAACACGATTAGTGATATCTCCAGCTTACTTCATGTGTCTGCCCACACTGACCATAATTTCATTTATTGTACATTCATCTCTATTTCTGATGTCCCCAAGTGCCTTGCCTTGCACTTCTCAGGGTTGTTTACTCCATTCACCTGGACTCCATAGTTTCTGCTTTTAAGCCGTCTGCCATGGGATCTCTCGTCAAATCAAAGTAATTCACATACAGTTACAAGTTACTGCCTCAAACCGACGCAGTCAGATTAATTACACACGATCTTCCTTGAACAAATCCAGACTGACTGTCCTGGAGTCCCTGGGACTTCCTCAGTGACCGTTTATCCACTGTCTCAGAATTCCAGCCTCGATTTATTTAGTCAGTCCCTTGTCTACGTGAAAAAAGCTGCGGTGTTAGCCGTTCTCCAGTCCTCCAGCACCATCCCTGCATCCAGGGAGGATTGGATAATATAGGTAACTGTAAGGCAGGGGACTTTCCCCGGCTCGTTTTAACAGTCTGGACCATTGAGTTACCCCTTTTTAAGGATTTGAATCACCTGTATAATTCTCCACTCCAAGCTTCTTGCACCCAATGTTTCACACTATTTTGATTCAGACAGACAGAAGCCTCACCCATCTTATTATTCGGACAAGTCCCATTTTAGTCAGGTTTCATGGAGGTTTCTCTCCACAAGGTAAAGTGCATTTTCTCATGATACCATTCCCAATCTGCCTCATTAACCTCCCTCCTTGCCTGCATGGGTCTTCCTCCCATCTGGCACTAACGAGATGATTGTTCCCCTTCATCATAACAACTGCACATGACCTGGATATTTCAGAATGCACTGACCTTCCTGTTACAGGGGCCATTATTAAAAAGTCAACACACGCTTGGATTGTCAATCCGAAACTACCCTGGACATGGCAGAGGGGGTAAAACTGGGGCTTCACTTTGAGACCAAGTCCCTGAGGTTCTGGTGGATGGGATGGTGCACGAGAGGGACACTATCTTCCTCCAGGACTGGAAGGGGAGGCCATGAAACCAGACAATGCCAGATTGGTCCGAGATTGACCCCTGTGTCAGTGAGGTGCTGGATTTCTGGATGAATGCCCAGCAGTGTAGGAAGGTGATTATTGACCTCCCTTCCAACAGGGTAAGTGCCAACATCTGCACTTTGTGACCTTGCCCTCACTTTCTCTCTTTTACTGCACCCACCCCACACCAAGGCTCATGTTCTCCCACCATCACTGAATGCAGCACCTTCTTTCAGTCTCTCTATAACTTCATCTCTGCCCCCTCCCCAAATCTGTGCTGTCTACTCCCTCACTCAGGGCACCTCGCCGCCTTTCCCTCAGCTGCCCCAGCACTAACAGCTGTACCATCCACTCCCATCTCCCTAATAACTCTTGCTAATACCAAGACAAGACAGCAGACGGGTGAGCTTGGTAGCTCTGGCTGAGGGGAGAAACTGCTGAGGGCAAGGTAAGGCAAGGCAATAATTCTGTGAGCATACAAGACATTTCAAACTGTGTGCCTATAAACACGGAGTGAGCAGCCCAGAGGGACAGTCCATCAGCTGGGTGTGTGTCCCTGAGTACAGTGTCCTTGTGGCAACATTGAGTGTGTAACAAACACGGAGCGATCATCCCAGTGGGACAGTCCATGAGCTGAGTGTGTGTCCCTGAGCACAGTGTCCTTGCTGCAGTATTGTGTGTGTGTACACATGGAGTGAGCAGTCCAGAGGGACAGTCAATGAGCTGGGTGTGTGTCGCTGAACACATTGCCCTTGCAGCAGCATTGAGTGCTTACAAACACGGAGACAGCAGGCCAGAGGGACAGTCCACATGAGCTGACTGCGTGTCCCTGAGTACAGTGTCCTTGCAGCAGCATTGCGTGTGTGCAAACACGGAGTAAGCATACCAGAGGTACAGTCCATGTGCTGGGTGCGTGTCCCTGCGCACAGAGTCTTTGCAGCGGCATTTAGTGTGTGCGAACATACAGTGAGCAGCCCAGAGAGACAGGCCATGAGCTGACTGTGTGTCCCTGAGTACAGTGTCCTTGCAGCAACAATGCGTGTGTGCAAACACGGAGTAAGCATACCAGAGGTACAGTCCATGTGCTGGGTGCGTGTCCCTGCGCACAGAGTCTTTGCAGCAGCATTGAGTGTGCACAAATACGGAGTAAGCAGCACAGAGGGAAAGTCGATGTGCTGGGTGTGTGTCCCTGAGCACAGCGTCTTTGCAGCGGCATTTAGTGTGTGCAAACATGCAGTGAGCAGCCCAGAGGGAGAGGCTATGAAGTGGGTGTGTGTCCCTGAGCACAGTGTCCTTGTGGCAACATTGAGTGTGTACAAATACGAAGCGAGCAACCCAGAAGGAGAGGCTATGAGCTGACTGTATGTCCCTGAGCACAGTGTCCTTGCAGTAACATTGCAATGAGAGCTGTCATTGCACTCTGAGCTGCAGCATTGAAATACAGAAGCATACTGTCAGTGTGTCGGGCATGTGCTGGGATGGCATGGTGAGGCTGGCATGTATCAGTTGCCAGCATTGTTGGGTGTGAAGTAAATGCAGCTTCTGTCGGTGCAGTGTCCTCCGAGATGTTGCTGTCCAAGATAGAAGGCCGCAGGATCGAGGGGCGAGATGGAGTCACCAGGTACCAGCTCTGCCTTTCATGTCAAATTCTCCATATTGAGTTTCCCCACAGTCAGGGAGGATATGAAGCTGCAAGTTGATGAGGGGAGGGATCCACAATAATGTGGCTGTTGATAATCAGTCATCATTCAGTGAGAATCTCGCCACTCCCGCGCTCAAATCTTGTCTTAAAGAATACTCCAGTACAGGAACAGGTCCTTCAGCCCAGCAAGCCCGCACTGACAAATGATGCCCTTCTAAAGTTAAAATAAAAGTTTTTGCTCCGATACCTTCTTTGTCATTCTATGCCCAACTTAATCACACTTGTGCCAAGATGTCGATTAAACCTTGCTATACTGGCTTCTTCCCCACTATCAGTGCATTCCAGGCACTTTCACATTCTGTCTGGAACAGCGAAAAAAAAACTTACCTATCACATCTCCTGAAATATTTCCCTTTTACCTAAAACCTACGGTGCTGAGTAATTGATATTTCTAATCTGGGAAAAAGCTTCTAACTGTATTAATATCTATGCCTCTGATAATTTTGTTGTTATCTATCAGGTCGCTCTATAGCCAATGATGCACAGGTCCAAAGAAAAACACGTGTGTTCAATTTCTCCTTCTGGCTAATACCCTCCAAACGAGACAACATCCTGTTAAAACGTTTCCATTACCTCTCCAACACTTTCACATCGTGTGGCAATCAGTACTCTACACAATATTCCAAATGAACTACGTTTCTCTACATCTGCAATATGACCTGCTAATTTTCATGCTGCATGCTCCGATGCATGTCTGCAAGTTTGCCATCAGTCTTCTGCATTAGACCTTCTAAAACGCATCACGTCACAATTGTTCAGATAAAGTTACATCTGCGTTTTCTCTGTCCAAGTCTGCAGGGGACCTATAACCTGTTGTATTCTCTGCAATCATCCTCACAATCTGCAACTCCGCCGATCTATTTACAGATCTCCAGTCACAAAAACACTGTTCCACCACGACTCTGTCTTCGATGGCCAAGCAGTTCTCTATCCATTTTATTAACTGACCGCTGATCCCATTTCACTTCACCTTCTGTATGAGCCTGCCATAACGAACTATATCAAAGGCCTTGCTCAGGCCCAAATGGCAACATCCATCCTCGTGCCCTCATCAATCAATTTTGTCACTTCCTCAAAACATTCAATCAAGTTTATGAGACAGGATCTTCCCCACACAACTGTGTTGCCTGTTGCTAGTAAGTCCATACTAGAGTACTGTTGGAGTTGCATGCATTTAGATAATTCATTATTCTATCATATTCCTGGCTTGAACATTGGAGAGTAGATTAGATTCCCTACAGTGCGGAAACAGGCCCTGCTGCTCAACCAGTATATACCAACCCTCCGAAGAGTAACCCAACTAAACCCATTCCCCTGCCTTATATTTAACCCTGACTAATGCACCTAACACTATGGGCAATTTAGTATGGACAATTCATCTGACCTGCACATCTTTGAACTGTGGGAGGAAACCCACGCAGATACGGTGTGAGTATGCAAACTCCACTAATACAGTCACCCAAGGCCGGAATTGAACCTAGGACTTTGGTGCTGTGAGGCAGCAGTGCTAAGCACTGAGGTCTTGATGGTTATTGTACATTAGAACGTGTGTCGGCCCGTGATGGTTACTATTCAGTGGGAGGTATGTCGGACTGTGATCGTTACTGTACAGTGGGAGGTATGTTGGGCCGTGATGGTTACTGTAAGGTGGGAGGTATCTCGGGCTGTGAGGTTGCAGACTGAGTTGTGCAGAGTATGATTCTTCTGCTGCTGATGGCCCATTGCACCTCATAGATGCATCATCATTTGTTGGTCAATCTGTTTAACATCTGTCCCACTAGGAACCCATATCATGGTGAGGAGGGTCTGCAAAATGTGAGGACAGCCCTTTCTCCCCATAAGGACTGGACAGTGACTATTCTTACCGGTCTATGAAATGGAGAGGTATATCTACAGCAGGCAGATTGGTGATGATGTGGTCAATCATATGTTTCCCTTTTTCTGATTCCTTCATAATCTGCCACTGTGCAGTCGAGCAGCCACATGATCCAGCATCAATGCTGAGCACTGTATTGACTATACACCAAGGAGCTGACCCCCTCTGATTGGTTATGTCCTGTCAATGGGACAGATCCTACCAGACAAGGTGGTGACGTTGGCAGGGACATAGTCCTGTTAACAGAATCCTGCTTTACAGGCAATATCTAGCTGTTATATATTTCCGTGGGAAATATACAACAGGTCACTTTTACATTTTGTATAATGAAGAGTTAATATCTCTTTGTTTCTTACTTATTTTAGAAAATAACAAACATCAATATTTTTCAGTTTAAAAAAAAATGAAGTGAACAATAATTGAAATACCAGAGCGCACACTTAACTATTACACAATTCAGTGACTAGTAAACAGCCGAATCATGTTAAAATCAGTGAACACATCATCTTTCAGGCAACAAAGCTGGCGCAGTTCAGCATTTGTACAACGACCTGTAAACAGACATGTCTTGTAAATATATCTCTTCTTGTGTGCCATGTAAACTCTGTCATTCCGCACCTTTGACCCGATCCTGAATGAAGGTGTTTTCAAGGTGATGGGCTCCTGCAGCACATAGCATCTTACATTGAATCCCTCATAAACCATATACAGTGTATGTTAGCCCCACAATGTCACTATCCAAACAGAATTGTGCAGCTCCTTTGATGGCCAGTACGATCCCAGCCCAACGACCTCGTGTATGACTTGAGCTGGAAATCTCTGTAAATGTTTGCAGCATTGTTCTAACCGTTAACAGCAAAGTCTCTTTATTGAAGATCTGACATCCTTTCATGATACCAACCTTTAGAATGTCCAATAAGCACAAAATCCACCCATTTATTCAGTTCACTTTCATAACAACAACAACATGATGAAAATAGAGCCCAGCTGACAGTAAGGAGCATTGAAATGATGAATCGCATTTTCACACCCAAGACCACATTACTATTAAGTACTAGGGCTTTGAAAATATACACTTACTGTCCCTTATCATAATATTGTGAACTCATAGTCGACTCTCCTGCTCCTCAGATGCTGCCTGAACGGCTGTGTTTTTTTTCAGAACTACACTTTTTGATTCTGATCTCGAGCATCTGCAGTCCTCACTTTCTCCCGGCTAAAATTCATTCATAATCATTTTCATCGCAACAATATTACTGTGTGTTTAAACATGTTACAGTCAGATATGAGTGCATTTTGAATTGCTTATTTCTATCTCAGAGCTCAGTAATGTGAGATGTGAATATCAGTGTCTGTGTGATGCTCAGCATGTAGGCCATGCCTCTGAGAGACTGACAGATTGTTTAAAACAGCACATCCTTTCAGCTGTTTACAACAAACAGGTTACTGCCTGGATCCTAACAGCTTGAGCTCACAAAACCCAAAGCACAGTGTCCAGCGTTGGGAAGGTCTGGACAATATTTTCATTTTCATTTATTCATGGAATATGATTGGGCCAGTATTTATTGGCCAGCTCTTGTTGCCATTGAGAAGGTGGGCATGAGTTGCCATATTTAACCAGTGCAGTCGATGTGCTGTAGTTAGGCTTACAGTACCATTAGTTAGGGAACTTGAAACTGTGACACTGAAGGAATGACAATATACTTCCCAGTCAGGATGGTGGGTGGCTTGGAAGGGAAAGCGAACATGGTGATGATCCTATGTATCTGGTTCCATTGTCATGGTTTCAGAGGTACGTTGTGAGAAGCCTTGGTAAATTTCTGCAGAGCACCATGCAAATGGCAGGTAGTGCAGCTCCTGAGTGTCAGTGGATGAGGGGTGAAGCTGCATTCACAGGGAAAATGGGGAGGGGGCGGGTATTGCATTGCACACACATTCAATGTGTGTCTTATAGATTGTGTGCAGGCTTCTGGAAATCATGTGATATGTTATTTCGGCAGGATTCCTAGTCCTTAAGATATTCTTGTAAACAATTCATTAATATGCGTCAAAGTATAGTACTGGAAAAGCACAACAGGTCAGGCAGTATCTGGCGTACAGGAGAGTCAACGTTTTAGCATAAGCCCTTTACAGGAATGGGGAATGAAAGTACATGGTCAGTCCAGTTCTGGTTAATGGTAATCCCGGGATATTGTTCGTTGGGAGTTCAGTGCTGGTGGTGGCATCGAACGTTAGAGGATATGGTTCATTTTCAATTGTTAAAGGTAATTGTTGTCTGGCATGTGTGCAATGGAAATAGTTTTGTCACTGTTAAGCACACACCTTCATATTTCCAGGTCCTTGTTGCATTTGGATAAGGATTGCTAAAGTATATCGGTAAATTACAAAGAGTGTTGAACATTGTCTAATCATTGGCAAACAGTCCCAGTTGTGACATTACAGTATGGGGATGGTCATTTATGAAGCAGCTGAAATTGATTAGACCTCGGGCAGAGAGCACTCTTACAGCTCACTGATGCTGTCCCTCTCTCTGAGCTAGGAAGCTGGCTTCTCGTTCCACCTGCTCCAGAGATGTCGAGCAGCATATCTGAATGGAATAATATTACAGTATCTTCCCCAAGGAGCTGAGTGAGGACTTGGTTAGCTCAATCAGTTGGACGGCTGGTTTGTAACACAGGGTAATGCCAACAGTGTGGGTTCAGTTTCTGCACTGAATGAGGTGTCTGAAAAGGGCTGTCCAGCTGAAGCACTCCCTCACTTGAGGCATGATGACTTTCCAGTTAAACTACCACCAGTGGTTTCTGTCTAACTAGAGAGAAACCCTATCATCCTGTCGGGGTATGGTGCCCTGCCTTTCCATTTCTGATTTACAGGCTTACCCAGAAACCCCTCCCCTGAGGAACTGCGGCAGAGCTGAGATGGCTGCTCTCCACCAACACCAGCTACCTTCCTTTGTACCAGGTGTAACTTCTGCCAGTGCAGACGATTCCTATTTGCTCCAGTTTTGCCGTTAATCCTGGATACGACACTTGGTCAAATGTAGTTATGATCCTATTAAAATTGCAGTCGCTGTCACTTTGCCGCTAGAATTCATCTGTGTGAATTCATCGTTAAACCAAGGCTTCAATGAGCCCAAGTGATGAGAGTCCAAACTGAGCTCAGTGGGCAGATTGGTGCTGAGGAAGCGCTGCTTGATTCCACTGCAGGTGACATCTTCCATCCCTTTATTAATGATACGGATTCGAGCAATGGGGTGGCCATTGATTATCTGATGTTTTGGCTGTGTGTCCAGAGGACACACTTGTATAGTTTCCCACATTGTCAGCTAGGTCCCAGTGCTGTATCCCTGCAGGAACACCCTGAATGGAATGTTATCAGGTCCGACAGCCTTTGTATTCTCCAATCCCTCCAGCTCATTGTCAATACCACACACAGTGAATCCGATTAGGTGAGGACTACCATTTGGACGAGACTAAAGTTGATTATCCCAGCGATATTTCTGTCTGAATGTTGTTGTGAAAGTTTCAGCCTTAGCTTTTCTATTATTGTGCTGGGCTCTTCAATCTTTGAGGAAGGTGATATTTGTGGATCCTCCTCCTCCGGTGAGTTGTGACATTGTCCACCACCACTCACCCAGAATACATGTGAAAGGATTGCAGAGATTAGGTCTGATTCATTGGTTAGTTCTGTGTATACTTTGCTATTTATACCATATGGTGAGCAAATGGCCCAATTTAGTAACTTCGTCTCATCCTGAGGTGTGGTTTGTGCGACTATAGGCAGGCCCTGCTGTCTTCTCCATTTAACAAGGGTGTATCCCTGGCTTGAATTCAGGATAAAGTGTAGCATACGCCAGGCAGTAATAGTGAAAATTACACTGGAAAACAATTCTGATGCTGTTGGTAATGGCCCGAACCACCTCACAGAGGCCAGTGCACAATTCCAAAATCAATTGAAAATCTGCCCTGTTTAGCAGAGTGTGGTGTCACATATACACTGGGGGTCTTCACGATATAAAAGTGGAACTTTGTCTCCAGAAATGCTGTGTGCAGTAGTCACCGTTCCCAATACGGTTATCGAACAATGTGTCTGCAGCCAGTAGGTTGGTGAGGTTGAGGTCAAGGATATTTCTCCCTGTCAGTCATTCCTCCCGACCCGGTGCAGACGCAGTGAAGCAGTTTTGTCCTTTTGGAAACGGCCACCTCGATCAGCAATGCTGCTGCTGAACCTTTCTTGGTGGTTGGTTTTGAATTGGACCATCCAGTATATACATTCTCCATCTTTGTTACACTCAGGGCTTTCTCCAAGTGCTGTTCAATGAGGAGGGACACTGATCCATCAGCTGAAGTAGGGGAGTCAGCAGGAGGTTTCTGTGTTAGTGTTTGATCTGACAAAGTGAGGCTGAGGGAGTGGAGTCAGCAGGAGGTTTCCGCGTCAGTGTTTGATCTGACACCATGATGCTGAGCGAAGGAAGTCAGCAGGAGGTTACCATGTCAGTGTTAGATCTGACACCGTGAGGCTGAGGGAGAGGGGGTCAGCGGGAGGTTTCTGTGTGCAGTGTTTGATCTGACACAATGAGCTTCTAAACTCCTCCAAACCTACCTCTTTCGCTTTCTCTCTGTCCTTCCCCAAATCCTATACTACTCTCTATCTCTTTACCCTCCTCCAAACCTTCCACCTATCTCATCTATGTAACTTCCTCTAGCCCCTACCGCCTTCGCTATCTCTATAACCACCCTCCATACACTGTACCACTTTTATATCTCTCCAACTTCCGCCAAACCCGACACCCCTCCCTATCTCCTTAAACCTCTCCAAATGCTGCACCCCTCCCTAGCACTCTAAAATCCTCCAAACACTACTCCCTTCCCTATCTCTTCAACCTACTCTAGACCCTGCACCACGCTCGATTTCCTTAACCCATTCTAAATTATGCATCTCTACCTACATTTCTGACCCCACCAAACCTATCCCTCTCCCTCCTTATCTCAAACCCACCAAAGCCTTTCCCTATCTGTCTCACCCCCTCCAATCCCTACACCCATCCCTATCTCTCTAGCATGCTCTAAACCCGATAATACTACGTATCTCTCTCAAATCCTGCACGCCTCCCTATCTCTCTAACCCCTCCAACCTAGACATTTCCCTATCCGTCTAACCCCCTCCAATCCGTAACCCTTTCTATCTCTCTAACCTCCTCCAAACCCTATACTACTCCATCGGTCTCTCAAACCCTGTGCGCCCCGTATCTCTCTAATCCACTCCAAACCCTCCACCACTTCCTAGATCTCTAAGCCCCTCCCAATCATATACTACTCCCTATCTCTCTCAACCCGCTCATATTACCCGCTAATGTTTTATCACGCCTCATATTTACGCTTCTACTGACGTTTTTAAGTTTAGCCCTACACATATGGTAGTTGCCTCCATTGACCTGCTCAATTTGTACGTGCTCTAAGCTTCTCTTTCCAATTTAATTCCCTTCTTACTGCAGCAACTGACTCCATAACTAATAATGCATCACCACCTCCACCTTTCTCCTCTCCTGTGCTGTCTATAGTTTCAGTATCGCAGACTATTGAGTTGTCAGCCCTGATCTCCCTCAAACATATCTCTGTAATGGCAAAAATGTCACAATTCCACGTGTCAGCTCGTCCCCTTATCACATCTGTCTGTCCGATAATATAGCTGAAAATGTGTTGCTGGAAAAGCGCGGCAGGTCAGGCAGCATCCAAGGAACAGGAGATTCGACGTTTCGGGCATAAGCCCTTCTTCAGGGTATAAGCCCTTCTTCATTCCTGAAGAGGGGCTTATGCCCGAAACGTCGAATCTCCTGTTCCTTGGATGCTGCCTGATCTGCTGCGCTTTTCCAGCAACACATTTTCAGCTCTGATCTCCAGCATATGCAGACCTCACTTTCTCCTCTCCGATAATATACCCAACCTTGAGGGAAAGCACATCCAGCCTGGAATGCATCACTGAGAATACTCTGCACCTCGGAGTTCTTCAGTCATTCACTGCTCGTTATCAAGCTGCCTAATTCATGAACCAAAACTGTAACTCAGGGACTGAATGAATATTTGTTGAATTGAAATTTCGTTTTCAATAAATGTATTCATCAAATACAACTTTCCAGAACTGAGCAGTCAGCTCTAAATACAGCGGATTTCTGCTGATTAATTGCCTGCTCAGTGTGCTGAGGGGAAAGCCCTTTGAAAAGAAGAAAGTGAGACCTGCAGATGCTAGTGATCAGAGTGGAAAAGTGTGGCGCTGGAAAAGCTCGGCATGTCTGGCTACATTTGAGGAGCAGGAGAGTCAAAATTTGGACATTAGCCTTTCATCAGGAAGGCATTGGTGCCTTCACATGTTTTCCATTCCATGATTAACAGGTTATAGGGAACCATATGTGTTCAGGAAAGCAGTAATGTATCGAGCACTGAATTGGAAAGCAATCAATCAGATAGTTGGACAGTGAGTGGACATGGTGAGGTGAAGTATAGACTGATTGAAATGCAAACATAGGGATAGATAAATCTCCAAGGTGAGACGGGATCCACCTGGCTTACTACAGGAAGAGGGGAAAGATATTTCTGCACCGTTGGAGACGATCTTTGCGTCCTCACTTTCCATTGGAGTAGTGCCAGATGATTGGAGTGTGGCAAATGTTACTCCCTTGTTCAGGAGATATAATAGGGATAATCCTGAGAATTACAGACCTGTTAGTTTACAACAGCATTGGTCAAAGTTTTGGGGAGGATTCTGAGAGACAGAATTTATGATTACGTGCAAATCATGGTTTGATTAGAAATAGTCAGCATGGCTTTGTGAGGGGCAGGTTATGCCTAACAAACCTTACTGAATTCTTTGAGGATGGGATCAAATACATTGTAGAAGCGAGAGGAGTGGATGTGGAGTACATGGTTTTTAACCAGGCGTTTGGTAAATTTACCCATGGTAGGTTCATTCGGATACAGGGAAACTGGCCTGTCTGGATGCAGAATTGACTGGCCAATAGAAGACAGAGGCGGGGTGGTAAATGGCAAGCATTCTGTCTGGTGCTCGGTGACCATTGTTGTTATATGGTTTCAGCGGTTTCTTTGTGAGACTCAAGATAGTGCATCAGACTGTTACCGTTTTAACGTCTTTTCCCAGCCTCCGGTCCAGGTTGCAGATGTATGGAGTCAGGGAGGTAGGCCAGGTGTCAGCACCACCAGTAAGTTGTGTGGTGTGATTCTGACACTGCATGGCGGCACATCTGCCCGCTGGGCCAGGCTCTGACTGAAGATGATATTTTTGAAACCTGGTTGGTCAGCCATTGATATCTAATTTGGACATCATTTGTAGCTACACTGAGACCAGTGATAGTCTGTTAGCGAGCTCCCACCTTTCCCACAGTGGATTCCAAATTATTTGTTGTGAAGAAATGTTTGACTGACTGCCCTGATCCAGGTTAGAAATTCTTTGCACAGATTTAGGAGCAGGTCAATGTGTCACTCAGTATCACAGGCAACTGTGAATTCCAGTAACACTGTAAATTATTCCAAATCTTTTTGAAGCTGTTTTTAGCGTAGCTCATTACAAGGTGTTGAGTTTACTGACCTGAACAGTAATCAGCCGTTAGCTCTGTTTCGTAAATTGGGCAAAAATGAGACTTGAAGTACGATTATTCAACTGAACTATAATCTCTGAAAACACTTAGGTCGATTCTATGTTTATGGGAGTAAACTATAAACTCCTGTCAAGTTTTTGTAACACAAAAATAAAGAATGCACCTTTTTATTTAATATCGAATAAAGAACATCGTGTTCAAAGTTTGTTCGAAGATTTGCATCTAGGGTGCTCGCTGTTGTGGTTCTGTTAGCCGAATTTGTGTTGCAGACGTTTCGTCTCATGTCTAGGTGACGTCCTCAGTGCTTGGGAGCCTCCTTTGAAGCGCTTCTGTGATCTTTCCTCCGGCATTTGGAGTAGTTTGAATCTGTCGCTTCCCGTTGTCAGTTCCAGCTGTCCGTTGCAGTGGTTGGTATATTGGGTCTAGGTCGAAGTGCTATTGATTGAATCTGTGGATGAGTGCCATGCCTCTAGGAATTCCCTGGATTATCTCTGATTGGCTTATGCTATCATAGTAGTGTTGTCCCAGTCGAACTCATATTGTTTGTCATCTGCATGTGTGGCTACTAAGGATAGCTGGTCATATCGCTTCGTGGCTAGTTGGTGTTCATGGATGCAGATCGTTAACTGTCTTCCTGTTTGTCCTATGTAGCGTTTTGTGCAGTCCTTGCATGGGATTTTGTTCACTACATTGGTTTTGTTCATGCTGCGTATCGGGTCCTTCGTTCTAGTGAGTTGTTGTCAGAGAGTAACTGTTAGTTTATGTACTGTTATGAGTCCTAGTGGTCGCAGTAGTCTGGCTGTCATTTCAGAAATGTTTTTGATGTATGGTAGTGTAGCTAGAGCTTTGCGTTGCGGCATGTCCTTATGTTGTCTTTCCATTCAGCATCTGTTGATGAAATTGCGCGGGTATCTGTTTCTGGTGAATACATTGTATAGGTGTTCTTCTTCCTCTTTTTGCAATTCTGGTGTACTGCAGTGTGTTGTGGCCCTTTTGAATAGTGTCTTGATGCAACTTCTTTTGTGTGTGTAGGGGTGGTTGCTTTCGTAGTTCAGGACTTGGTCTGTGTGTGTGGCTTTCCTGTAATCCTTTGTGGTGAATTCTCCATTAGGCGTTCTCTGTGCCATCACGTCTAGGAATGGGAGTTGATTGTCCTTTTCTTCCTCTCGAGTGAATCGGATTCCTGAGTGTGGCCTTGCAAGTACTGTAACAAACACCACATCGGAAAAACAGACAGAAAACTAGCCACCTGGACCTTTCAACAATAACTAGACAGAAAAAAGACATGACCTACTCTCACTAGATACTTACATACGGAAGAGGAAATATATCATTTTGACTGGGTCTGCTCATCCATCTAGGACAAGCCAAACAGAGACACGCACGAGAATTCCTAGAAGCATGGCATTCCAACCAGAAATCCATCAACAAACACATCGATTTTGATTCCATCTAACACACTCTGAGGAAAAGGGCCTGGCACGAAATCACCAATACTGTAATTTACATCACTGACTCAAGGAAACCTAAATACTTAAATAGGAAGTAGGACATAACACTCGCATATCACTGGAGGCTCACCGATGATGTTCCCTGGTGTAGTGACGAACCATCTGAAAATGAACTCTTCAACTCAGCGAGCAAACTGACATCCAGAAGAAACGCAATTTCTCTCATCATTTCTTCAACTAAATCCTTCATTCCAGTTATCATTCTGATTACTTATAGCGTTATTGGTATTTCTCTGCAAAATAATGTGATGTCAGCCTGATTGTGTGTATGAATGTGTGTGTGTGAGAGAGACAGAACAATCCTCAGTAATCTCTGAATTACTCCCTGTGCCATATGGAAAAGAGGTAAGGATAAGGACGCAGTATAGCTTAACGTGTTGTTAAAAAGCTAGTTCAGGGTTGATGGTTTCAGATTTTTGGATCATTGGGATTTCTTCCAGAACAGGTGGGACCTGTACAAAAACTACAGGTTGCATCTTAACTGGAGGAGCAACAACATCATTTGGAGAGGTTTGCTAGTACAAATCGAATGGATTTAAACTAAAAAACCAGGAGTTTGGTAACCAAAGCAGCGGGTCAGAAACTGCGTGGAAGATCGAGATGAATAGCTCATCAGGCATGGCCAGTCTAATGACCATGCTGAGGGAAGGAACCATATCAGTTCACATTGTGAGATGGAAGTTCGAATAAATGATTGAGATGAGGCTCAGGTTTATCGGGATTCACAAATGAGGAGGGAGAGTGTGGGGGCGTGAGGGAATGAGGTGTGTGAGATCAGGAAGACAGTGCGCAAGAAAACATTAAAGGGGAAAGAAGTTGGGGTGTAGTGGAGTGGGGAATTCTGCGATAAACAACTGGCAGCAAAACACAGGAAACCTTGCTTTTTATAAAAGTGAATACCTGGGAAGGAATCTATTATGCTTCAGTGAAATAGCACGCTCATAGCTAGAAGTCTGCATTATATTGAAGGAAAATCAGTCTCTATGACATTGCTGAAGCTATAATAATAGTGCAAATACCTGGAAGGATGCTCATGCTTTTTTCAACAGTGCTTACATTGAGCATGTGAATTACCCTGGATGTTCCAGAGATGGCTTGGTTGTTGTAGGTTGAGTAAGTGCTGAAGCTCCATGAGATGATGCTGGTTTGTAATCTCGCCACTCATTGAATCCAGTCAGAGGACCAAAGCAGCAATTGCCATTGCTTATTTCTTCAGAATACATCAGACTGTTCACGGCATCCACCATATAGAATCATGCAACGAAGAACAGGCCTATCACATCTGTGCCAGCAAGTGCACATCCAAAGACTTTATAAATGTTTGTGAGTTTACCTGCCTCAACCACCCTCCTCGGCAATGCCTTCCAGATTCACACCGCCCTCCCAACTCGAAACACATTCCACAAATCCTCTCTCAATCCCCTGTCTTTCACTTTAAAAATGCGTCCCTTTGTTTTTGACACTTTGACTCAGGGAAATGGCTTCTGGATGTTCATCCTCTCTCTTCCTGCTGCACGAAAAAACGAGCAAATTTAGCCCTCCCCATTCATAGTTCAAGTACTCACTTGTCATATTACTTCTGACGTGCATCATCCCACATTTATCAGTGTTAAATTTAATCGGCCATTGATCTGGCTATCTAAACAATCTAGTTATATCCTCCTGACTGTGAGCCACTCAGCTCAGCTTTGTGTCATCCGCATCATTCCACTGCCCACAACCCCATCTTCGATATGCTCACCATCATCATTTATGAATCTCACAAACAAACCATGTGTTCCTTCCTGTTCACCAGATGTTATTCAGCGGAAGATTTGAGAATTCCAGTCTATGGCTTTTCTTATTTTGGTCAGTTTACTGAGTGATGTGGTTTACATCTTTTATGAGGAAGCCAGAGATAACATTTTTGACACAGTGTTGAATTCACCTTTTACACTTTGGCACTCTGCATGTTTTATTCATAAAGCTTGTAAATAATTTATGATGAACTAGGGTTTGGTATCTTGCGTTGGAACATTAGCATTTTGGAGACACTGTTCTTTGTTACATTCACTGTAATAGCCAGAGCTGAAGAAATGTTTCATGTGCAGGATGAACACGGACTAATTCATTGTTAGTTTAAATCAGCGAGTGTGATGAGGATAAATATTCAATTAAATTCTATGTTATGGATAAACTGCAGGAGATCAACTCATATTCTCATGCCTACCTTGAATTGGAAGCAAATACATACTGTAATAAAATCAAAAATGTTGAAACACACCACTAGATGAGAAAAATAACATGCCGTCTCCTGTTGACGGGGATACAGAAATATAGAGTACATGAGCAATCTGAACAAGAATGAAGTAATAGAAAAAAAGTACACTAAATAATTTCTTAATTTTGAATGGAAACCAGATCTCGACTTTCCTGAACAGTGACGTTTGTGCACCCAATCCCGCTTCCCCAAAAACAAGATGTTCCCTGTCACTCAAAGTTCATGTGCCATTCTTTCTCCTCCGTCCTACTCTTTCCTGACACTCCTACTTATCTTGCACTAATCCTTCTACTGCTACATGCTCTTCAACCGATAATCTCCCTTTACACCCTCCTTCTGTCACTCCCACTGTAAGTTGGACAAAATTCTGAGTTATCCCCTCTTCATCTGACCACTGCATTCACTTTCTGCTTTCCAACTGGGATGATGGGAGCTGCTGGCTTCTGTGCTGCTATTGATCATCCGTGTGTGATGAGATTAGTATGATCAATGTCTAATTGGAACAGACAATAGTGTGTTTCTGACACTGCCTGATGCACCGTGAACAGTATGTTTTTTTTCCCCCATGTTACAGAGTGGAGTGTCGTTCTATCTCTCTGTCACAGTGCTTAACAAAACAGCCTCATCACAAATAGGATGAACCTCTCCTCAGGATCAGAAGCCCATGCATCAGTTTTCCTTTAAATGTTGTGAGTACAGTGAGCACATTGTTTGAACATGCCGTGTTCTATCATTTTGCTTTTTAAGGATTTTCCAATGACATTTGAAGTGTGATCAGAGTAACTTCCCTTGCATCAAAGTAGTATTTAACTCATGTGGCATCACGGCCCCTGAGTAAACCGTGGTCAATGCGAATCGGAGGATATTCTGTCTTGGTAATTTCCTCAATGACACCTTGCTCAGAGCTTTAGAGAATGCCAAATAAACTCTGCCCTTCTAGTGTCTTCCAAAACCATGGATTAATCTGTCCTGTTAATAACATCAACATATGTTACGTTTTCACAGTTTGGTCTAAAATCTCAGAACAGTAAGACCTCGCTAGTTGAGTGTCACGCTAATGGAATCAGGGCGTTAAAATGAGATTATGATTCAGTTTATTTTCAATAAGTTGCTCTCTGAAGAATGATTGTGTGATGTCAGTACCACTAATATCAACATTTTATCTGTCCAAACGCATCACATCTCATTGGCTCAAGGGTGCACCGCTCCCGAATTCTATTTATTTCTCTGGCTCATTCGCCATCCTCATCAGATATGTGAGGCCCACAAGTTGCAATCATACAGAGATGCCCATGAGCCCTTGGAACCTGCCTACTCGCCCGTGCCCAGCATGCTGACTGTATCCACTCCTCCAAATGCACCTCCTATCGTTTCTTCACCATTCCATCGTTCAGATCAGACGATTTGTCAAAATCCAGAAAAAAAGTTGAAAGAGCTGGAGAACAATTCAGCAAATCTGGCAGAATCTGAGCAAAGATGCACAAAAGTAACATTTGACTTTTCAAAAGCATCACATCATAACCAATATGTTAACTCTGTTCCTTTCTGCAGATAATTCCTCATCTTTTATTTTTCGTTTCTCCACCATTTTCAGCTTGTACCTCATTTTCATATCATTATATTTCGTGTTTATTGACAGGTCCATATGTTGACCTTGGGTGTATTTGGACACTGTGGTCCTTTCCTCTTCCTATTTCAATTTATTTGTCTGTGGCACGGCCGAAATCTTCTTTAAGACTCAAAGAGAAAAATAAAACGGCATTCGGGTGTTTGTCAATTTATATTTAAAAAATTACTGAAGCATATTATGTATGGAATTCCAAAGTTGCCTTATTGGAGCAGTGAGAGGAACATTCAGAGAAGTCCACACTTTCTGTCTATATTCAGGGCAACTGTATTCAGTGATAGTCTACTGGCTGGTGTTTGTTCCCGTGGAGGAGAGATCCACAAAATAACGACATTGAGATGGTGTTTCTTTTGGTTGGTGGATGGATTTGGGGAGAGATGGTATAGCATTGCAAACGTACAACAGAGCAGAGTCATCTAGCCTAGGGGAAAAAAAAATCCATCATTCGCCCTCACAACTGACTTCACGGGAGCAATTGGTGATGGGAAATGTGGCCAATAGCCAGCAATGTCAACGTTCAGTCCTGTTCAGTTATATTGCAAACTGAATGTGCTGTATTGAAAACTGGAGCTGTTTGCTCAGTGACTGTGATTGATGTCAGTCTCCATACATTGTAACAATGTCACTGGAGGGTTTCCCTCTCCTATTAGTCAGGAGTTCACTCAGTGCTTTATCTCACTGTAGTAGCAGGTGCATCAGCTCCGACAGTAACAGAGATCAGCAACTGCGTAGACATGGAGAGGACAGATCTGATTTTTAGAATAATGGACTTGAACATTATAACAATGGAGAGGAGGTTTTGCTTGGGTCTTGTCATGATTTTCACCATTGACAACTTCTGCCATATCGATATCAGCAGTGCTGATGATTATTCTGGGCGGGGTGGAGGGTGTGTTACTGAACTGAAATTATATTTTTAAAAAAACAAAGAACAGAAAGTGCTTTTCAGAACTTAGATCAGTTGGGAAATAGTGTGAATAATGTTAGTGGCAGGGAAGTGAGCTTTGCTGGGGAAGAGGACTGAGTTGAATGGATAGAGAAAGAGAGAGAAAGAAGAAAAAGAACAAACAAAGGGAATGATAATCAGCTGGCATGGAAATCAACTGGGAGATTCACTTCATTTATTTTTCACCCTTCCCAACTTCCTAAATATCATGCCCATGTAAATACAGGTATCCCCTGCTTTTCAAAACTTTACTTTTCGCCACTTCCCTTTCCAAGTGACCTACATTAGGACCTGTTTTCGCTAACCAAAATAAATCCAAAGAAGATTTTCACTTTTAAAGAAGGACGCTGATTAATTTTCTCATACAAATTAATGCTTCTTCACTTTACACCATGTCAGCTTACCAAAGGAACACTGTACTTTCAGATAGCGAGGGAAACCTGTATATGTCTACGACCATGTTTAAAGCGATTTGATCTCCCTGTCTCTCTTCCCTGAGTGTGGTCATTTTCTTATATTCCCGAATGGGATATGGGTATCACTGACTGGGCCAGCATTATTTCACTTTTCTAGCTGCTCTTTAGAAGACCGTGAGCCACTGTAGTCCACGTGTTTGATCTGATTTGATTTGATTTATTTTAGTCAAAGGTACAATGGAAATATTTGTTTTGTGATTAGTGCAGGAACATGACAGTAACCAAGAAAACGCAACTCATGGGGTACTTCGACAGAGTGAGGTATATAAGGCTAAAGCTGCACAGGAGATTTGCAAAGCAAGATCGCTATGAGCAAGACTAGTATTATGTGAAAAGTGAGAGATGTCAATTCGTCAGTCTAATTACGGTAGGGAAGAAGGTGTCCCTGAGTATGCTGGTCCATTTTTCAATCCTCTCCACCTTGTCTCTGTTGGAAGAGGCTGTAGGAGATCACTACCGGTTTGAGAGAGATCTTTTCTTATTATCAGCCTTTCGGCGACAATGACAAGGACAAACGGATGGAAGGTTGTCTTCCGTGATGGTCTGGGCTGTGCACACAACCGCATGTAGTTTCCTATTGTCCTGGGCACAGCAGTTACCATGTCACGCGAATAGAATGCTGTCAGTTTCTAGTATACAGAGTACTGGGAGACGGGCAGTTCTAAAATAGTTAGATGGAACAATTGGCTGTTAAATTGATACCCAAGGTCTGGTTGCTGTTTTGACAATAATTGAAATTTCACCAATAAATGTAAACAATGCCCATGATAGCAAAACCCAGTTGAGTTCATTGTTGGCAACATCAAACCAGTGAGCCATCATCTGCTTCAATTTAATAGAGAAGCCATCACCATCACGACGAGTGAAATAGAGACTGACACAAAGGGAGGGAGAGAGAGAAAACACAGCGCGAGAAACAGATGGAGAATCAGTCAAAGAGATAAAGGACACAAAACAAGGAAACAAACAGTCACATGAACAGGGAGAAGGGGAGAGAGCAAATTCAGGGAAAGAAACAGAAAACAGAGAAAAGGATAACACAGGGTAACAGACAGAGTGAGAGAAACAGTGAGAGACAAACGACACAGGAAGCTGGGTGCGGGCAATGGGAGGTGCTGGGGGTGAGGACCGGAGAGAGCTGGGAATGGGCACTGGAGGGAGCTGGGTGGGGGGGGGGTGACGCAGGTGAGGATTTACTGTTACCTGTACCAAGGTGTACAGGCAAATCATAGTAAGCAAGGATGTACAGAACAATGGCTGTAAAGCATATCTGAGAGGCATGTAGGTTACGCTGCACAGGACGTGCGCTAGGCGAGATCAACTTGAATAAGATCAGCATTATTTGAGATGAAAGAGCTCATCTATCAGTCTAATAACAGCCGGGAAGAAGCTGTTCCTGAGCCGGCTGCTCCGTGATTTCAATCATCTCTATCTTCTAGGCTGATGGAAGAGATTGTCGGAGATCATTAATGGATTGTGATGGGTCTTTGATAATTGTAAGAACAAAGAACGTTCCAGCACAGCAGCAGGCCATTCGGCATTTCAATCCTGCGCCGATCCAGTCCCTCTGTCTAAACCTGTTGCCTATTGTCTAAGGGTCTCTATCCCTTTGCTCTCTGTTCATTAATGTATCTTTACAGAAAGAGCTTAAATGGAACGTCACTAGCCATAGTTCTCCATTTTGAGAAACTCACTTCCCCTCCTACTCTCTGCCTCCTGTTGCCCAGCTAGTTCTTTATCCACGTAGCGAGCACACCCTGGACCCCATGCGACATCATTTCCTCCATAGCCCGGCCATGGCAAAAGTTATCGAATGCATTCCTGAAGTCCATTTACATGACACCAACAGCCCTTAACTCATCAATTAACTTGTCACTACCTCAAGGCATTCTATTACGTTTGTGAGACATGACCTTCCCTGCACAAAACCATGCTGCCTATCACTGATAAGGCCATTTTCATCCAAATACGAATGGATCCTATCCCTCAGTATCTTCTCCAGCAGCTTCCCTACCACTGACGTCAGGCTCACTGCTTTATATTTAAGTGGATTATCCCTGTTACCCTTCTTGAACAAGGGGATTGACAATTCTCCAGTCCTAGGGACCTCAGCCATGTTCAAGGATGCTACAAAGATATCTGTCAACCCATCAGCTATTTCCTCACTCCCTTTTCTCAGTAATCTGGGATAGATGTTCACAACCTTTCTGCAGTAACGAGCCATGTAAACTGAGACAATGGTTGAGACGTTGGAGTCCATCATAGTTTGGGCTGTGCACCCAACCTTCTATAGTTTCTAACGGTTCTGGGCAGAGCGGTTCCACACCAGGCAGTTATGCACCCGGACACTACGCTCTCAATGGTGCATTTGTAAAAGTAATACATGCTGAAGTTCGTGAGCCACCTGAGGAAGAGGTTGAAACCTCTTGACTGTTGCACATATGTGAGAACTCCAGGGTAGGTTGTCAGTTATCATCACGCCGAGCAACCTGACGCTCTGCAGTCCCTCAACCGTTGTTGTAGATGGGGGCGTGTTCCTCCCCTTTCTTTGTGCAGTCAATGATCAGTTCTTTACTTATACGTAATTTGAGAGAGATTATTATCATTACACTATGTCACCAAGCCCCCTATCTCCTGACTGTATTCAGACTTACCGTTGTTTGATATCCCTTCTGCTTTGGTGACGTCTTCAGCGAACTTGCAGCTGAATTTTTTTTGGAATTTGGCAACACAGCCACGTGTGTCCAGGGATACAGTAGCGGGCTGAGGGACACAGCCGTGTGTGTACAGCAGGAACAGTAGTGGGCTGAGGACACAGCCGTGTGTGTACAGGGAGTAGAGTAGTGGGCTGAGGACGCATCCCAGTGTTGAGTGTGATTGTGGTCGAGGTGCAGATACCTATCTCCACATATTGTTGTCTGTTGGTCAGAAATTGGGAGATTCAGTTGCAGAGGCTAGAGCCACGACTAAGGTCACGGAATTTTGAGTTCAGTCTGGAGGGGATAATAATGTTGAAGGTGGAGCTGTATTCAATGAGCAGGAGCCTGGTGTAGGTGTTCTTGTTGTCCACATGTCCCAGGGATGATTGAAGGGATCGGGATATGGCGTCCGTTCTGGACCTGTTACATCAGTCGGCAAATTATAAAGGATCAGGTCAGGCTGAGGCATTGGAAGGGGTGTGAGCCATAACCAGCCTTTCAAACCACTTCATGTTTATTGAGGTTGGAGCCACTGGGCAGTAATCATTAAGGCATGTTACATGTGCTTTCTCACTTACAAGGATGATGGTGGTCTTCTCGTGGCAGGTTAGGACTTCTGCTTGTAAGAGGCAGAAGCTAAAGTTGCATGTGAATACCTCTGCCAGTTGGTTCTCATAGGAGCTGAGTACACAACCGGGAAAATCGTCCAGGTCCGTCGCTTCCCTTGACTTGACTCTCAGGAAGACTGATCATGCCTGCAGCGGTGACAACGGGCACAGACACATCCGAGGCTGTCGGGGCAGCTTTCAGACTGGCAGTCATACAGTCATTCATTACAGACATTTCTTCCCCCACCTCCCTCCATCGTCATCAACAGACAGTGACATTGGTCAGTGTGAGCACCACACCATTAGTTTCCAGAGAGAGTGTCATCAATAGACTGGGATTGTGCGCCATAATGAAGTAAACTCACAACAAAAGAGGGCCGGCTGTGCATCTACTGAGAGTCAGTGGTGCAGGGAGTGAAGACTTTGTAGATGGAATTCCAGTCAAGCCACTGCATTAACTTGAATGGAGTCAAGCATCTTGAATGTTGTGCCTTGTAGATGGTGGACAGTCCTTAGGGGGCCAAGAAATGTACTATACATAGACAAACTGGACAAAGGACCTCAGGGCATTTTTGCTAAGTTTGCAGATGATGCAGTGATGGTTTGGTGGGAGATAATATTGAGGAAGTGGGGAGGCTGCAGAATGACTGTGGTAAAACACGTGGCTGATGAAACACAATATAGATTCATGTGAGATTATGCACTTCAGTCGGCGGAATACAGACAGACACTATGTTCTAACAGGATACATTAAATCCGAAGCACAAAATGATTTTGAAGCACTCGTCTTCTCTTATGGTTAATGTGCCAGTTCAGTTGGCCGTTACGAAAGCAAATGAAATGTTAGCATTCAGTTCAAGGGAGCAAAAATGCAAGAGAGGAGACGTACTGCTGAGAATGTAATGGGCTATAGTCAGATGACATTTGGCATATTATGAGCTGCTTTGGTCACTGTCTCTGGGGAAATATCTGCTGGTGTTTGAGGTGTTCCATCCTGGGGATGACAGCTTGTCATATGAGCAGCAGTGTGTATATTCGATGGAACTTAGGAGAATGGCGAGGTGGCGGGGGTGGGGGCCGTCTGATTGAAACAGATCGATTACTGTAAAGATTGATACAGTCAGTATGTAAAAGATATTTCCATTAGTCAGAGGGACAATGACAAAAAGTACAGTTTCGTCATTATCGTTCATGGGCTGAAAGGCCGAAATATATTGCTATATCGCATGTCCTTTAGGATATGGGATCTATTATTCAAAGCAGAATTGAAACTCTCTGACCTGCTCTTGTAACCCTTGTATTTGTATGTTGATTTGACTTCACGTTCTGGTCAATGGTAACCCCTGTGATATGGACGGTGTGGGGATTCAGTGTCGGCTAGTAGTCCATTAATCTGTTGAATACAAGCGCCTATCTGTGAGTCTGACCTGGCGGGAGTACATTGTCTCTACGATGATTTTCATTTTCAATCTGGTATTTTCGAAGGATTGAACCTGTTACGCCAGTATTGTTGATTTTAACAAAACAGATGCAATTTCTCGCAGGTTTCAGCAACAATAATTCTTCGAATACTAAACATTGTTCGAAAAACAGAAAAGTCTAAAATTTTCAATATTAGGAACATTGTTTTCCTGTTCATGTTCAAATCAGATAACCTGTCCCATCGAGATGATCGACTTGGAACTTAAAAAAACTCTTTTTTGAATGTGGGCATCGCTGGATGAGCCCAGCATTGCTTGCCCCCTTGAGAAGGTGGTGGTGAGCTACATTCTCAAACTGCTGTAATCCAGCTGCTGTGTGTTCACCCACCAGTGATTAAAGATGGAATTCCAGCAATCGTGAAGGAAAGGCAATATATTTCCAACGAGTATGTTGACTGGATTGGAAGGGAATTTGGAAGTGTGGTGTTCCCAAAAGTTAACTGCCCATATCATTCTAGATGGAAGTGTTTGCGAAATTGGAAGGTGCTGTCTGAGTGTCTTTGGGGAATTCCTGCATTGTGTCTCGTAGATAGTGCACACTGCTGCTCCTGAGCGACAGTGGAGAAGGGAGTTAATGCTTCTGGATGTGATGCAAATCAAATGGGCTTCTTTGTCCTGGATGGTGTCAAGCTTCTTTAGTGTTGTTGGGGCTGCATTCATTCAAGCAAGTGAGGATTATTGCATCTCATTCCTGACTTGTGCCTTGTAGATGATGGACAGGCTCTGGTGGTCAGGAGGTGAGTTACTCGCACAGTATTCCTAGCCTCTGATCTGCTCTTATATTTACGTGGCGAGTCCAGTTGAGTATCTGGTAAATAATAATCCCAGTATATTTAGTTATAATAATGCTGCTGAATAACAAGTGGATATATCGGTGATGGTCATTGTCTGGATTTACGAATGTTAATTGCCACTTTCCAGGCCAATCCTGGATATCGTCCAGATCTTATTGCATTTGGGCATGAACTACTTCTGTGTCTGAGCATTTGTGAATGGTGCTGAATATTGTGCAGTCATCATCAAATATCCCCACTTCCGACCTTATGATGGAAGGAAGGTCATTGTTGGAGCAGCTGAAGATGTTTGGACCTAGGACATTATCCTAAGGGACTACTGCAGAGACGTTCTGGAGCTGAGTTGACTGACATCCAACAACAATGACCATCTTTCAATCTCTCAGGTATGAGTCCAACAATGAAGTGTTGACCCGCGATCGAATTTTAACATGGGCTCCTTGATGTCACATTTGGAAGAATGCAACCTTGATGTCAAGGCTGGAATTCAGTTCATTTTTCTTTGTTTGAAGAAAGGCTGTGATGAGGTCAGGAGTTGTGTGACCCTGGAAAAACCCAAACTGGGCATTCCTGAGCAGATTATTTCTGAACAGGTGCTGCTTGATAATACTGTTGATGCCATCTTCCATTACTTTACTAATGTTGGAGAGTAGACTGATGAGGCAGTATTTGGATGAGCTGACTTAGTCCTGCGTTTTATGTACAGAACATACTTGAGCGGTTTTTCCCATTGTCCGTTTGTAACCGTACTGGAACAGCTTGGCTAGGGCAGTAGGAAGTGCTGGAGTACAAGTCTTCAGCACTATTGTTTTCATGTAATCAGGGCCCATAACCTTTGCAGTATCCAGTACATTCAATCGTTTCTGGATGTCAATTAATCGAATTTGCTGAAGACTGCTATCTGTAATGATGGGTGCCACGGGAGGAGGCCGAAATGGATCATCCACTCGAAACTTCTGACTGACGGTTTCTGCGAAAGCTTCAGTTTTATCTTTTGCCTTGATGTGCTCTGCTCTTCCATCATTTAGGATAGGAATATTTGTGGAGACACCTACTCCGGTGAGTTGTTTAACTGACCACCACCATTCACGATCGGATTAGCAAGACTGCAGATCTTAAATCTGATGCATTAGTTGTGGGATACCTTAGATTTGTGTGTCCCTTGCTGGTTATGCTATTTGGCACGCAGCTATATGTGTTTGGAAACCTCAGCAGATTAACATTTTATCTTAATATATTCCTGGTTCTGCTCCTGGCATGCCCTCCTACACCAGAGGTGATCTTCTGGTTTGATGGAAATGATGGACTGGGGGATATGCTGGGCCGTGACGTTACGGATTGTGCTTGAGTACAGTTCTGCTGCTATTGATGGCCCACAGTGTCTTATGGATGCTCACTTTTGAGTTGCTAGATCTGTCCGAAGTCTGTGCTATTTAGCATGGTGGTAATGCCACACAACGCAATAGAGTTTATTCTCAATGCGACCATGAAACTTTGTCTCCACAGAGACAGTGTAGTGGTCACTTTTATCGATACTGTCATGGACAGATGCATCTGTAGTTTGTAGATTGGTAAGGATGAGGCTTGGTATGGTTTTTCTCCCCTCTTTAGTTCCCTCACGACCGTCTACAGACCCAATCAAGTAGCTATGTATTGTAGGATCAGTAGTCTGCTGCCAAACTACTCTTGGTGGTTGACTTTGAAATCCCCAGCCAGAATAATATTTGTGTCCTTGCCACAGTCAGTGGTTAAACATGGAGAAATGCTGATTCAGCTGAGGAAGGACATGACGTAGTAATCAGTAAGAGACTTCTTTGTCCATGTTCAATCTGAAGCCATGGGACTTCATTGGGTCCGGAATCAAATTTAGGGATTCCCAGAGCAACTACCTCCCGACTGTATCGCACTCAGCTGATCCCTCTGCTGGATCAGTCCTGCCTTTGGGACAGTACATATCCAGGGATGGTGATGGTGGTGTCTGTGTGAGATCTGTAAGGTATGATTCCTTGAGTATGACTATGTCAGGCTGCTGTTTGACTAGTCTGCAAGGCAATTATCCCAATGTTGGCACTAGCCCTCAGATGTTACTAAGGAAGACTGTGCAAGTTCTACAGTGATGTTTCTAATGTTGTCTTTTTTGGTGCCAAGTGCGATGCCAGATGGTCCATCGGTTTCATTTCTCTGACACTTTGTATCGATTGGTACAACTTAATGACATGCTCGATGAATTCAGGGGGCGACTGAGAGTCAATGATATTGCTTTGTGTCTGGAGTGGAATGTCGGCCAGTCCAGGTGAGGATGCAAAATTCCTTTATTGAATGATATCAGTGAACCAGATGGATCTTACTGTAAACCAGCAATGATTTAATTCTCCTCAGTAGATTCTAAATTCCAGGCATTTAAAAAAATTGAATTGAATTCCTACCATCTGAAGAGGTGGGATTCCAACTCGTGTCCACAGAACAGGAGCTGATATTCTGGATTGATAATCGAGCGATAATACCATGAGGCCAGCTTGGAGCCATCTGTTATACTCAGCTGCCATTTCTTGCGTTGTGCTGTTTTTTCATTCATTGCTTATGTTATTTTGGAATCTCATCCTTCATTAAATTCTGATTGAAATATACCGTCATGTATGTCGTCCCGAAGCTCGAATTCAATTCAGTCTGTTTTGTTTGTGCAGACACTTCAAGGCAGCTGCACATCAGAGAAGAACAGGAAGTGATAATAGGTGATTGTGCACCGTTCCTGTCTCCAGACCAGCATGTCTGCCCAGGCACCTATTTATTGTGGGTCAGAGAACCACAGAATTATTAAATTACAGATAGAGGCCATTCAGCCCATCTGGTGATTACAAGCTCTCCAACTGCACAATTGGAGATAGAGACAGTATGTGAAGATAGATGGTGTGTGAGAGAAATAAACAGAGAAAAAGAAAATGAATGATGATGAACAGAGAGTGGAAAGAAATGGGAGCGACTTATTGAGCGGGAGAGGGACAGATGTTAGATGAAAGTGAAGTTAGATAGCTCAGAAGACCGCATTAGGGTTGATAAGTATGAATAGACAGTAGTTAGAAGTTTTATTTAGAATTTCCTCTGGACTGCAAGCCTTTTGTCGAGGCGCCATACCGTGTGAGCACTATGATGATACTGGCTGTCATCCCAGATCATTTATTTCTAATAATCCCACAGAGATATTTACTGACAGCTAAACAGAACCCATTAGGCCAATAGATCGGTTCCATGAAGTAGGCGGAGTTTTTAAATAGACTGTGCCAAGCTCAGCAGGAAACGATAACCACCCCCATGATACTGTATGAGAAGCTGGGCCAGAGAACCTCAGTGAGGGGGGATACTGACAGAGGGGCAATCATCATCTCAGATGTGGGTCAAATAATGATTGATAAAGTTTACACACCACTTCCCTAGTTTTGTAATCCACATATCAATTTATATAGCTCAGTTTCAGGAGTGCATTTTAACAACCTTATATCTTTATACATTCCATATATCGGTATGTACAGAAAATTACGTGTTCCTGTATTTTATATTGCATAAACGCATTTCATTCATATTATCTCTGCTGATTCCTCATTTTAGATGTATCATTGAATCTGTTCTTCATATGAGTTATAAAGATTATCGTTCCAATACTGATGACTGGGGAACATCACTGTCCCTCCGCCCAGTATAAACAGCCATGGTCCCACATATCTCCGTCTTCTGTCTTTTCCCCCATGCCATAATCACAATGTAATTGAAGTCCATTAAATGACACTTCATCGCAGTTCCTTAACAACGATAACATCAACAACATCATCCACACATGTCCTCTATGATCCTGGAATAATAATCTGATTTGTGTTTGTCACGTAAAATTCTCTGATAACATATACATGGCATTTGTTAGTTATAACCTACGTTTTCTGAGGCACATTTTGCTATCAGATAATGGATGATAGATGCTTTCTCAATGTTTTATTGATTTTGCAATGACTGAATTGTAGTTACAGGATTTATATCTCCATTTATGAGTAGAGAAGCATGTTAATGTGCAGTTAAACCTGTGGAATTACTTCCATATCGAAGGCAGACTGAATGATTACACACAATCAATATGCCATCTCCAACATTCCTTCCTTCAGTCACACTCACATGTCACATCCAGAATGCATAAACTTTCAAAGTTATTTTAAATTTTAATAAAACAACATTGAATTCAAAGAGAGTTACTCTCTTCTATCAATAAGAGAATTATTTCAGTGTTTTATCCCATAGTATGAGCTGGAGCATGACCAACAGCAGTAACAGGGATCGTCAGCTCCAGAGAGAGGTGGAGGAGATAAAAATCTGAGAACAATATACTGGAATGTTCCAACAATGGACAGGAGTTTGTCCGATGGTCTTTACTGGCTTTCTCAGCCTTGGATATCATTAACATATCGGATTGAAGATGTACTGATAGCTATTCAAGCTGGTTATTATCCTATTTTTGCAATCGTTGGTGTTCCTGGTAAGTCACTCTGTCTTTCTAGTGAAATGGTCTGAACTGAATTGATGCTCATGATATGTAGATTTTGAAAAGGTGCAAGTCAACTATTTCAGTTCCCATCAAAAATTCCATTCTTCAGAAATCATAACTAGCAAACTATTATTTAAAAATTACTCACCAATATGCGAGGGTAAAACACACTGTTCTCGACCTCCGTTATTCATTTTCTCCTGCAAAGTTTACATCTCCATATCCTCCCCACATACCACTCCTGTCCAGTACCACCATTATGATGTCCCCAAATCTTCCTCAGCCTCAATGCAACTCCTGAATAAACACCGTTTGTGCCTTTGTTAATTCTGGATACATCTGTTTCAAGGCCCTTCTTCCCACGTGTCCATTGCAAAGTAATTGCACTTGAGGTGTTTCACGTGTTCTCAGGACATAATCTGAAAGGTGGGAAGACAGTGTATGGTAGTCACTTCATTGGCTCATAATCTAGAGCCACAGAAAGATAATTTATTGATATCGGCTTGCCTGATGTCCTTTAGAGAAGGCAATGGGTCATCCTTCCCTGGTCAGGTCCCTGTGTAACTGCAAACATACAGCAATGTGTTTTATTTTTTACTGTCCTGTGGAACAGCTCAACCAGCCACTCAGTTCAAAGTCGGCATAACATGCTGACCTGACCAGTGCTTCACGCATCCCAAGAGGGAAGAACAAAAGTAAAAATAGCTCCTTTCCTCGGTCTGTATCCCATAGTCCAGCAGCTCATTTCCATTCAGGTAGGCTGTCATTCACTGTTTTAGGTGTTTTATTTGTGATTGAGTCACTCCCAAGAGTGATGTCCATCTTGAAAGGCACCTTTGCTGTTGACTTTTTTGATGCTGACTTACAGATGTGAGGAAGGGGTTTTAAATTCCACTTCATTGCAGTGCATTGTAAATGAATGGTTTGCTGTGTCACACGAAAGAAACGGAGCCAGCTAAGTGAGGGAAAGAGGTTAGTGTGATCAAACCTGAGAGTGTGGCTGAGGCAGTATTTGGAGTATTGAGGACAGATTTTCTCTCATTTATAATGAGTGATCTCCTTACCACAGAGAGAGTGAAAAGGAGTTTCACCAGATTAATCATTGGAACCATGAGGAGTTAGTGCAGATTGATCTCTAGAGATGTGAAAGAATAAGAGGTGATTGCGTAGATCCCTGAGAGGAATGGACAATCACTGTATTCTAACCAGACGATGAGAAGGTGATAAATTCCATGACTGGTGTTTCACTCAGGATGCATGATTCAGGATAGTTCAAGTACCTGGGAGGTCGTTACGCTTACTCACACCAGCTCCACTCCCCACTGTGATTGAGAGAGACAGAGAGGTCAGGTTTTGAAAAAAAACTCTCACCATATTATTAAAGTGCAGTTGGTGTGTGATCCTGCACTGAATGTCATATTATCCAGTACCCCAACAACAGCCACAATAGCTTCATTTTAAAACATTTAACTGTACCCATCGGCTTCTGACCTTCATGAAGAACATGATACCATCTTCTCAGAGATGCAAGGTGTCCCTTGAGATTTAGACCATAAAACGATACGCCAGAGGAGCAGAAATTAGGATGGTTAGCCCATCGATTCTGCTCCGCCATTCAATCATAGCTGATAGGTTTCTCAAACCAATTCTCCGAACTGCTCCCCGTAATACGTGATCCCCGGATAATCAAAAACCTACCTATGTCCGTCTCAAATATAATTAATGACCTTTCCTCACACCCTTCTGTGGCAATAAATTTCAAAGATTCACCATTCTCTGTTTAAAGATGTTTCTACTAATCACTGTTCTAAAAGGTGGTCCCTTTCATAAAAGGCTGTGCCCTCGGGTCCAATGGAAACATCTTATCAACATCCACTCTGTCCAGGTCATTCAGTATTCTATATGTTTCCATTACATTCCCTCTCATCCTTCTAAACTTAATCAAGCATAAACCAGAGCCCTCAAACATTCCTCATACGATATGCTTTTCATTACCTCGAACATTCTCTTGAAAATATTCTGCACATGCTCCAGGGCCACTGTATCCTTCCCGAAACATGGGGCTCAAAGTTTCGCGCAATTTTGTCTGGAGGCGTGTACAACCTGTTTTATATTAAATTCCTCTCGGAATAAATGCCATCAATAATAAATGCCATTGCCCTACTGACTACTGCCTCAACCTGCAAGCTTCCCTTGAGAGAACCCTGCACTAGAACTCCCAAGTCCCTTTGCACTTCAGATTTCTGATTTTTGTCCCAATTCAGCAAATACTGCATGCCTGTTTTCTTCATGCGAAAGTGCATGACCTCATACTTTCCAATGTTGCAAAGCATCTGCCAATCTCTTTACCTGTCCAAATCCTTTGTCAGCCTCTCCGCCTCCTCATTATGACCTGTCCATCTGCATACCTTTGTATCGTCTGTAAACTTAGCCAGAGTACCCTCAGTTCCATCATCCAGAATGTGAATGTAACAAGTGAAAAGATACGATTCCAACTCAGTAATCTCCTCTGTGACACCTTGTCAAAGTCCTTCTTGAAATCCAGGTAGCCAATATCCATTGGTTGTGCCTGCTCAAGCCTGCTCATTTACTTTTCGATTAATTCCAACAGGTTTATCAGGCATGACCTTCCCTTGACGAATGCCATAGTGATTTTGCCTTATTTTACCAAACACTTCCAGCTTTTCCAAAATCTCATCCTTCAATCCGCATTCCAGGGTCTTACCCTCGACAGAGGTTCAACTAGTCATTTTGGACTTTTTTTTGTCGTTTTCCTTGCTCCCTTGTTAAAATGGGGTGTCACGTTAGTGGGTTTCCATTGCACTGGGATCGTTCCTTATACTAGTGATTCCTCAAAGATCACCACTATCTCCCCCACTCCCTCTTACGCTATCTTCCTTATGGGGGGATTTCAACATGCTGGTAGACTGGGAGAATCAGGATGATATTGGCCCTCAAGAAAGAGACTTTGTGGAGTGCCTCCGAGATGGATTCTGAGAACAGCTGGTGCTGGAGCCGACCAGGGAGAAAACAATTCTGGATCTGGTGCTTGGTTATGAACTGTTGTAAGATTATCTGAAAAATGGATGCCTTTAATTCTGGTCTCCCTGCTGTCGGAAAGATGTTGTCAAACTTGAAAGGTACAGAAGAGATTTAAAAGAATGTTGAAGGTGTTGGAGGGTTACAGTTACAGGGAGAGTTTGAATAGGCTGGGACTATTTTTAAAAGTTGAGGCTGAGGTGTGACCTTAAAGAGGTTTGTAAAATCACGAGGGGTATAGATCAGGTAAACAGTCAACGTCTTTTCCCCAGGATTGGGGAGTCCAAAATTAGAAGACAAAGGTTTAAGGTGAGAGGGGAAAGATTTAAAAAGGGACATGAGGGACAACATTTTCACATAGAGACTGCTGCGTGTATGGATTGAACAGCCAAAAGAAGTGGTGGACGGAGGTACAATTACACCATTTAAAAGTCATTTGGATGGATACATGCATGGGAGGTATTTAGATGGAGATGGGCCAAGTGCTGGCAAGGGGGACGAGATTTATTTAGGATATTTGGTCGGCATGGACGACCGGACTGAAGGATCATTTTCAGTGCTGTTCATCGGGAAGGAGTGATGAGAAGGGAAGAGAACAGACCAGCAATGGCAGGCGTTTCTGGGGGTAATTCTGGAAGCACAGCTGAAATTTATGCCTAGCATCTGTTTATGGTCCCTGAAATAAACTTCCGAAATCAGGCCTTACACTAATGTTCATCAATTTGTGATTGAATAGTATCCTTTACAGCCTTTACTTCATCTTCTTATCGAGTCCTTTTTTGGAACACCCACTGACCTTCCTCTGGGTCAATTTCCAAATCCCGCTTCAGACCAGATGTGAGACAAAAATCTTCAATTTAAATGCCTGGTTCGTTACAACTATTCAGGAGGAACTTCTGCACGTGGATGAACACATGATCAGCGGAGGCTGACTCCATTCTCCCAGTTTCTCCATCTCTGTTGTTTCTGGTTGATGATACTTCATTTCAATGATCTGCTGATGATGTGACCGTGTTTTCCCTCAACTCAGAATTCCCTTAACTCCAGTGGACAGGGCCTTCAGCTGTCAGTGTCCCATCGCCCGTGCTTCTCCCAGCCCCTTCTTTCCAGAGCAATGATAGACCTCCCTGTCTCCTCACTTCCCACTGCAATAGAATCCACATTCATGTAATAAACTTCCGCCAGTTTCACCACCTCCAATAGGACAGCATCATCAAACACATCTTCCCCTCACCTCCACTCCCAGCATTTTACACGGGAACTCTCCATCACTCCGAATATTTCCCACTCCCCCATGGCACCTTCCCATGCCAATGCAGAAGTTGAAAAACTTGCCAATTTCCCTCTTCCCTCCTCAGTGTCCAAGGCGGCAATCACACCTCTTAGGTGAAGCAGCATTGCACTTGTACTCGTTCAATCCAGTTTCCTGTCATTGCTGCTCACAATGCAGTCTTCTTTACAGAGGGGAACCGAAGAGAGACTGCACTGAGGAACTCTTCCACTCTGTCTGTTGGAATAACTATAACTCTCTCGTTGTTTCCCATTTCAATAACCTTCCTTGATCGCATGCTTACATTTCAGTCCTGGGCTGCTGCAATGTTCAAATGAAGCACAACCCAAGCTTGACTAACACCCCACTTTACACTTGTGTACGTTACAGCCTGTAGGAGTTATGTTCAATTTCATAACTTCACAGCCTGACTCCATTATGGCTGTTCTCCATTTTTCATGCATTCTCCCTCCTGGTCTTCCCATGACCTTGCTGGTTGTGTCTTCCTTATCTTGCACCTAAGAGAGAAAACAGCTTTCATCCATCACATCTTAATTTAAAGCCGTTTCACATCATCGTCTCGTTCAGCTCTTCTGAAGCCGACTTACCTTCTACCACATCCTCTTTTCACCTGTCACACACCCCCCACATCTGTCAAGGTATTAAAAAGCATATTTTGTTGTTTTTTCAGTTCTGAAGAAGTGTTACACAGGACTTGAAACGCTAACTCTGTTTCTCTAGCTCTATAGATGTGGTCACACCTGTTGACTTTCTCCAGAACTGCACAGGCAGAGCACAAATTTTCAATTAGACAAATAACTATGGACACTGGAAATAAAGATACAAATATTGCTGGAGAAACTGCGGGAGCTTTGTACAAGGGTCACTGTTCATGAAAAATCAACTCTAAATTCACTCCAGAAAATGCTGTCACACCTGTTAAGTTTCTTCAGCAATTTCTACTTTTGATCAAGTTCCACAGACGTGAGTGAAAGATTCTTAAAAGCCCTGTCGAACATGGAGCACCATACACCCGGAATTAAACGATCACACCGCGTGCACAAATCCATTGGCTCTGAAACTACATAAGGCTGGCATCACTGACATGACAGCACTCTTCATCATGGTCAGGGACAAAACCAGAGAGAAACACATTCACATCAAACACAGATGATGGTATTATGGGAATGGAAAAGATTCAGATGAATATGTTAAAGTGCTTGAGTGATGTAACAAATTGGAATTGTGACATGAGGGAGAGATCCGAACAGAATGATAATATGAAAATGAAAGCCTTACCAAATCAGAAAACAGGTGACGTCACTGAGCACAAGGCTGATGAGTGAATGAGAATTGGTGTGAATTGGAGGACAGTCAGTGGAATTGAATTACAGATATTTCAGCTCAAACTGGACATTCATGTGGTGCTCTAGATCTCAGCAGCAGCAGCTGCAGAATTGTATTCAAACATAATCGGTAACTTTTTCACTGGGATAATCCCTCACTCTACAATAACCATCAAGCCGATCTATGGTTCAGTGACGAGTGTGGGTGAACATGCCAGAGTCAGAACCATGTGTACCTAAACCTGATGACAACCCATTAAAACTACTGCACTTGACTGTTACATTCTAAACAGCAGAACTAACATCTAATGTAGAGGGCGCGATGATCCCGATACAAGCAGACTGGATCTAAACTCTTCCGTCCTGCATTATCCAGACATAAGTGTTGATGGCTATTTAACAACTCACTGGAGGAGACAACTCTACAAATATCCCCATATTACAGAAGAGGACTGCCCTGTAATTCGTGTAAAAGACAAGGATGCAGTATCTGCACTATCCTCAGCCAGACGTGTTGAGTGGGTGATCCACCTCATCCTCGCCATGATGCCCACAGAATCACAGATACCAGTCTTCAACCAATGGTATTCGCTGCAGGTGACATGAAGAAACAGCTGAACACAGTAGATACGAAAAAGGCAATGGGCCCTGACACCAATCCTGCAATAGGACTGAAGACTTGTGCTGCACAACAAGATGCGTCCCTGGGGAAGCTGTTTCATTCCAGCTCCAACTCTGACATCTCCCTAGCAATGTGGAAAATTACTCAGCTATGTCCGGTCCCCTAAGAGGATAATAATTACAATCTGACCAATTACCACCCCCTCAGTATCATCACGACAGTCAAATTGGTGGGAGTTCTTTTTGACAGAGCTGTCAAGTAGCACCGAAATAATCAGGTCAGGGTGGCATCGTTGGTGCTGTGAGGCTGCACTGCTAACAACTCAAGCCATTGAGACCATATAAATGTCCTCTACGAAATAAATAAAACTTCTTCAGAATGACTTGCCTCTGATGACTGCATGCTGACTATCCCTGATCAAACATTGCCTTTCGAAGAAGGGCTTATGCCCCAAACGTCAATTCTCCTGCTCCTTGGATGTTGCCTGACCTGCTTCGCCTTTCCAGCAACACATATTTCAGTTCTTTCTAAATTATGCTCAATTTTCTCCTTCTGTATTTTAAAAAAATAGTTTTCGTGACACTTATCCGATACTCACTGATCTAGAGTTGCCTTGTCTATCTCCGCCAGCCTTCCCGTAAAGGGTTGCCACCCTCCTCCTCCCAGTTCCCTGGGCCTTCTTCTTTGACCAGAATCTACTGAAACAATTGAGTCAGAGCCTTACATCCCTTGTCTCCCGCTGCAGCCTGTGTTACAACTCATCCAGACCTGGGGACCTCTCGAATTTTATACCTGCCAAAACCATCAATCCCCGCTCGCATCTTATCTCAACCAGCTCAAGAGCTTCCCAGTCCAGTCTTCTTAAAATAATTACTTGCCTCTTCCTTCTTCCAAGTAAAACGGAAGTGAAGCTCTCATGTCACAATCTACCAATGTTCTCCAGCTTCACACACAGATTGGCCCTTGGTTGAGTCACCATTCCCTTTTGCGATTTACACCTTGGAGGGACATATGCATATTATACGCCTTACAGTGTTCCTATAAGTAACAGACATTGCCTGTCTTTCATTAAGTCTTTTTCATGTACTTTTCAAGTTTACTGAAGCCAACTTATCCCGATACGTTCATGGCTTGCATGATTCAGAAATCTACACGTAATTTAAGAAACAAAAACTGCTTTGTATTCAGATGTTGTGTAAAATTATATTTTTTTGGATCACAATTCCATAAAGCTCCTTAACACCAACGTTTTCAATTCGCTCTCCTGGTCATACAACACCAATTTTAAAATCATACGATTTCTAGCTGGGTGCTCAACCCAATCCATTAAAGTAATCCATCTCATACACGTTCATGAAATTCATTTTCCCAGCATTAACATTCACTTGGGTTAATACTGTTTAGATGTAATTTGAAGCTGTCCTTTATTACTGCAGTACCCACAAACGTGTGCAGCTAATTTCCTATTTAATAACATATCCAATATTTATATTGCAGCTTTCCCTTTAAAATATAGCTCCTATCAATGTTTTCTTCTCCTTGCTGCTTCTAACCTCCACCTAATCAGATGCTACGGAACCTGAGTAACGTGGGATCTGGGGAGATTAACGGTAGACTCAGGCGAAACATTTGGCAAGGCAGGTCTCAACATTGATATTATCTCACGACATCTTATCAGTTCTTCTCAATTGATATTGTGACATTATCACCAGATCTCCCATTATGCTGTGGAGTAGAGAAGGACAATGATCTTCCAGCATTACTGTATGTTCCCCCAGAGAGCTGAGATTGCTCTAACCTGGGTGGGAACCTTGCAGCAGGTTGCTAAAGTGTTGCTGCTGCTGTACACGATTTTAATGGGATCACATCTGTTGTAGTGTGCACAGATTTAATCTCACTAAGGAATGGATATTGGAATTAACTCAGAGATTATTCGCTCAACTGATTTTTGCAATGAAGGTGTTAATCATAGAATCGCTATGACCCCTCGTCTCCACACTGATCCTTCGAAGATCATCCCATCCAACCACACAACCCCACCCCCCACTCCCACCACCCACCCATCCCTGTAACCTGTATGACTGATGAACGTAGCGTGCACATCCAAGGACGTGATGGGTAACTGAGCATGGCCACTCCATCTAAACTGCACATCTTGGGACTATGGCAGGGAACTGGAGTACCCAGAGAAAACCCACGCTGACATTTGGAGAATGTGCAGACTGCACATGGACAATCAACTGAGGCTGGAATTGAACATGGATTGTTTGTGCTGTGGGGCTGCACTGCTAACAACTCAATTACCCATTACGGGGAAAACAACCTGCTTATACAATTCCGCCCTCGAAATGCGACCAAACAGCAGGTTGCTTACATAAGTCCCCAGACCTTCATTGAACAACAGGAAGAGGACATTGTGATCTTGAGCGGCTTGTTCAGCAGCAGGAGTTGGACATGCAAGCTGTAGAAACCATAATGTTGGAGCACCAGGCGGGTAACCAGCCAATCGAGACTATAATGCTAGAACAAAAAGAGGACAGTGCGCACATCGGGACTGTCATGTTGGAACACCAGGGGGACACTCACCTCACCGAGACTACAATGTAGGAACACCAGGAGGACATTCAGCCCATCGTGTGTGTAAAGCAGGAACAGAATGTGTCCAATCAGCCACTCATGCCTCTTACACCGCAATTGGAGCAGATCTTTTACAGCCTTGTTCCTGTTACACAGGAATTGAAAGGGAATATAGAGGTTAGAGAAAAGAAAGAAACTAGAATAACCAATTCCACTAGGGAATGGAAAGATTTGATCAAACTGGTGGTATTGAAGACAAATTTTTAGAATCCGTTATGAAGGTTTTCAAAGTCAAGCCACAATCCATCACATGGTTTTATGACGGATATATCATGTTTGAATGATTGGACAAACATCATTTTTTTACCAAAGTGACAAACTAGGTGGATAAAGGGGATCCTATAGATGTATTATAACTGGATTTCCAGACAGCACTGCATAATGTATCACAAAAAGATTAGTATGCGAGAAAAGATCACGTGGGACTAGGAAAGAAAATTGCTAGGAGAGAGCATTGGCTAACAAATAAAAGCCACGAAATGGAGATGCTGGTTCTGGACTGGATTGGAACAAGGTCAAAACTCACACTACACCCTGTTACAGTCCAAACAATTTATTGGAAAACACAAGCCTTCGTAGCGCTACTCCTTCATCAGGTGTTAATGTGAGAGGATGATCTTAGACAGCATTTAGAAGGAAAAGATCAAAAGGTCATACAGCTCATGCACATGAATTCAAGACATGCAAGGTTGTCCCTAAAGCAATCATCAGTTATAATGGAGGTGTAAGTTTTTATTGATTAATATGAAAATCGCAAAATTTCTTTCAAGTCACTGCTTCGAGAGACCTTCAGGTTTTATTGATGTAAAGGAGGTAAGCCCTCTGGTCAGAAATGTATTTTAGGATTGAGGCATTGCTTGGAGTCTGTCTGCGTCTTCACCTGGAGTCAGACTGGGTTTGTTTCCAACGTAGTAAGTCATAAAATACACATTGACTGACTGTCTGCAAATTGCATGTTTGTTGAACAAAATAGAATGTATGTGCAAACACAAATCTGCATGCAGAAATTCAGTCGACAGATTTGTTTATGTGTGTATATATATATGTGTGTGTGTGTGTGTGTGTACATGTGAAAGAGGGTGGGAGTCTGTGTCAAGGAGAGAGAGAAATAGAGATGTTTATGTGAGGGAGAGTGTGTGCGTGAGTGTGGGAGGGAGAGAGGGTGTGTGTATGCCCGCATGTGACATACAGAGTGCGCATGTGCGAGAGGAGGAGTTTGAGTGTGTATGCGTGGAGTGGAGAGTGTGCATCAGTGTGTGTAAAGGGGAGAGTGAGAGTGTGTGTTTGTGCAGGCTAAGACACATATGACAGATCCCTCTCCCCAGACACATCAATCCGTGGTTTCAGAGCTTCCCCTCCCTGCAGCCTCTGCTCCATTTGTTCATGTTACAGACCCAGATGCGGCAACTGCAGTCCCCATGCTCCATCTAGAGTTGGGCCACCAAATCGTCAGGTCTACCTGAATGTCTGACGCAGCTCACAGCACAACCTCCAGCAAACCATCCCAAGCAGTTCCATTAACTTTTCAATAACAGGAGACAGTCAGAAGACTCTCAGCTAAAAGTTTGATGCCTGGTCCTTCACAATGATAGTCGAGGGGCTTCCTCGCATTAATGACCGCACCTTTAGCTGAGAGGGACAAACATCGGCGTTCAGTGGACAGGCGCAGACCAACTTTCAAAGACGTATCTCAAAGTTGCTGAAACCCTCTGCTCCAACATGAATCACTACATGGGACACAACAGGAAGTAAACAACAGCCTGACACGCACCATTTAATCGTTTCTGCGCTTCACAATGCCAGCACTCGATACACTAGCAAAAACCAAGGCCAGGGAAAGATACAGAGGGAGATTCACATGAAAGATGGAAACAGGCAATTCATTAACTGTGGACATGATGTGGTAACATGGAGGGGAAAGATAAGGCAGAGGAGTGTGTCTAACTGGAGGAGTTAGTCCTTGGTGCGTTCAATCACAAGAATGAGAACATGAATAAATCGTTGCTGGATGAGTCGAAAATGTATGTGATATCTAATGCTGAATTTTCCGCACAGAATCAGCCCAACGCGATAATATGGGGCAAGGTAAAAGCCCAGCATGGTGAACTGTGCAGACTATGCCAATATATTGCTCAGAAGGCTGGACTATCTGCCTAGCATGGGAAGTACTGCAAACCTTTGTCAGTATATTGCTGCTCAACGTGCACTGGTTGTCTGCCGAGCATGGGAAGATTTGCAAGTGACAGTAAATGGGACTCCCACAAATTAATATCCCTGCATCTCCATGCTGCAGCTCAAAGCAAGGGGTTTTATGTACAGGAGGTCCGGGGTGGTGGTAGATGTGAAAACCATTGTCCGAGAGAGAATACACATGGAAAAACTCATTTTCAATATGAGCAACTGGTAGAATTTGGAATCATGTGTAGAGAGAGATGGAGGAACGTTCATGGACAGATACATGGAAATGCTTCAGAATATTAAAGGAAACGCATTGCAGGACCCGATAACAATATAGATCAGACTGCACAGGAATGACAAGTTGTATGGGATTTTAGTGTAAGTTCATAAAAAAAATCCATGGAGTATTGACTCCGATTTGCTTCTGCAGGTTGAAAGCTGGGAGAGTCAGCAGCAGATCATTGGCTTCATTAAGACTGTATTTCATTGTTCAAAGTTCTAAGAGCAGAGAGGATGAACCAATGAAGTACATTCTGAAGGTGTTAGTAGTTGAAAATAGGAATGGTCAGTGTCTGGTGTCAGGGATCAGGTCATGGGCAAAAGAAACATTACAGTTGAGATCGTCTGCTTCAGACTTCGATATTGGCCAGGGAGAAGATGGAGTCGGAGGAAGAGAAATTGAGTTTATAACTAGACAGAAGATGGTGACCGCCCTGCTCTGAAAATTTAAGTAAAAACGGCAGTGGTATCATGAATCAATTTTCACAGCTGAAATTGAGTAAGTCAACACAGAAGTCTATGAGGGACACTGCGAGAAGCAAAGAGGGAGTGAGTGAAGAAATAAGCTCCCTGATGCAGTTTGAATATCTGCATTGAGAGTCTCAGCAGGAATAATAACAGCAATAAGTGGAGTCGAGTCATGAACAGAACAGTGCTACATTCAAACCTGATTTATAGATTTAACAATTGAAGATGAGACTTACCAGGGGCACCAATGATAGCCAAGATTGGATAATAAAAATATTGAATAATATAAAGTGCCTGCATGATCTGACGTGGTAGTGACAATCGATCGTAATATGTCAAAAGATACCAAACATTCCAGGACAAACTCTTGTCCATTATTTGAACTTGACAGTCCATTGTTCTCAGATTCTGATCCATTGTTGGAAAATTTTGTCTAATGCTCCCAGATCCTGATCTCTCCTCCGCCACTCTGGAGCTGCTGATTCCTGTTAATGCTGACGATGATGCTATCACTCCTACTATCGGTTAACACATTGAACGGAGCCCAATTATCATTACAAGCTGGAAGCCATTCACTGGGATAATTACAATCCATGGAGACTGACATTAATCACAGTCACTGAACAAACTGACTCAGTTAACCCCTTCCTTACATTACTTTTCCTATCTCAATAAAAGGGAGTAATTACTCAGTCTGGCGGAACAGATAAGGGTTGCTGAGGGATGGACCATCAGTCTTCCAATCTTTTTAATCTTTCCTCCTGAAATGTGGAAGTATTACCAGAAAACTGCAGGGTTATATATGTTCCACCCTGTTTATAAAAAAAGGAGATAGGAATAAAATAACAGACCAGCTGCATAACATGATGGGTGGGCAGGTTCCCAGAGAACTTCATCTTGGGTAGAATATTTATTGCCCAATGACTTTGTGTAGTGCTGCAATTGGTTTAACGTGCACCTTCGTTAATTTTTTTTCCATGAACTCGAGACATCATTCGGAGAATAGAGACAGCTGCTCATGAATGGGAGAAAGCAATTCTGTCCCAATTGTGCCTGTTACAAAGATAGGAAAAGAGACCACCCAGCCTTTCAGGCCCGTTAGAGTGAGAAAGGAGGACGCTATTCCTTCCAGTCGTGCCATTCAGCATCTTGAACCTGTTACAGAGGGACAGGAGGACTCCATTCAATCTCTTAGGCTTGTTACAGAGGGACAGGGGAGACCAGTAAGCCTCTCGAGTCGGTTACAGAGGGACAGGAGGAGACCAAGCTTGTTTAGGCAACCACTTTGAGAAGCTGCTTGGGAGATGCTTATGGCAGGAAAGTGGGAGGCATTCACAAATGAAATTAGAGAGTCTAGCGACAGTATGTTCCTATTCATGAACAGGGTAAGGCTTGTAGTTGTAGGGAATGCTAGGATGGCGGGCGACATTGAGCGATGGTTAAGGAAGAGAACGAGGCATACGATAGGTGTATAGCAGAGATCGAGTAAATCCTTCGAGGAGTACAAGGGCAGAAAGATTATACTCAAGATTTAAATCAAAAGGGCAACATGGGGACATGAGATATCTTCAGCAAATAGGGTAAGGGAGAATCCAAAGAGGTTCCTCAAATACGTGAATGTCAAATGAGTAACTCGGGAGAGAACAGGTCTGTTTAAAGGTCAGTAAGGTCACCTAGTTGTGGAACCATAGGAGATGGTTGAGTTACTAAATGAATAATTCAAATCAGTATTTACTCTGAAGAAGAGGAATATGAAAGTTAGAGAATTTGGGAAATAAACAGTGACATCTTGGAACGTGTCCATATTACAGAAATGGAAGGGCTGGGATTCTCAAAATGCGTAACGATAGATAAATCCCTGCGATGTGATCATTGTATGTGGATGGGCAAGGACAAATTAGAGATACTCGACATGGCTTTATGCATTGGAAACCATGTCTCATTAACATGAACAAGCCTTTTGAAGATGTGATAAAGAAGCTTGATGAAGATACAACAGTGGAGATTGGCTACATGGACTTCAGTAAATCATTCGACAAACTGTTTAGGAAAGTTACATCACAGAATCGAGGGAGAGCTGAGGGCAATTGGCTCTAAGGTAGCAGACAGAGATGGTGGTGGAAGGTTGTTGTTTGGACTGGAGGCCTGTGCCCCGCAGTGTGCACAAGGATCCAATGGACTTTGCCATTCACAGAAATGATTTGTCTGTGAGTTTAGTAGGAATGGTAAGTGAGTTTGAAGACAAACACCAAAATACTGATAAAGACAAATCATTCCATCATTGTAGAGGAGGCACAGACATTTCTCCACATGAGAATGTTCCACTCTGAGGGGTGTAGTGGTCAGTGAAGAAGGTTAAGTCAGAGTACAATGGGATCCTGATCAGCTGGGAGAAAGGGCTGAGGAGTGGCAATCGGAGATTATTTAAGACAAACAGAAGGTGTAACATTCGGTAAGTCAAATCAAGGCAGCACTTATAGGTAGGATCCTGGGAAGGGTTGACAAACGTTTATGTTAATAGAAATTATTCAAGTCATACAGTGTGGAAGCAGGCTCTTCAGCCCATCATGTCCACACTGACCCTCCAAATAGTATACCCACCAGACACAACTATACATTACCCCGGTGACTCTACATTTCCCACAGCTAATTCACCTAATCTACACATCCCTGGATACTGCAGAGCAATTTATCAAGGCCACTGCGCAGAAACTGCGCATTATTGGACAGTGGGAGGGAAGCCAAGTTCCAGGAGGAAACCCACGCTGACACAGGGAAAATGTACAAATCGCACACCGTCTCCAAAGCGTGGGATTGAACCCGAGTCTTTGGTGCTGTGAGACAGCATTGCTAATCACTGAGCCACCATGCCCTCTCAGTGATCTTCTCAGAGCTACTGCATTCTCTCACTTCCTCCGTAATCTTCACATCTGCTCAGTTGTGCTGAATTCCAGTGGGAATCTCCAATATGTCCCCTCCCCACTTTACCCTCAGCCGAGGATTCACACCCTCCCAAACTCTGATGGTCAGGGCATTCCGCTGCAACTGACCGAACTCCTGCACTTCAGCCCTCACCGCTTCTCCTCCTCCCCAGATAAATTCATCCATTAATATTGCAGTATGCACAAAACTTGCCAAGCTAAAATAAAACAGAGACCTGCGGATGCTGGAGACCTGAAACAAAAACGGTTCTGATTAAGATTCCTCAGATTTTATGTGCTAACTCTGCTTTCTTCCTGCGCATGCTACGAGACTCGCTGAGTTCTGCCAGAAATTTCTTGCATAACTAATTCCTTGTTTATATCGTGTGCAAAATTTGCCCTGCAGTTTTGCCTTCGATTTGTTTCACCTTGCTCTTTCTGAGCTCCACCCAAACTGTTCCTGAGTAATTTGGGCACTGTGGGCTGTGGTGTGATAAATGGTACATTCACTCAGTGAGATGTTCCCTGAGACCTTTCTTGAAATTAATACAATCTCGCTGCCTCTTGTTTGTCATTCTCAATGGGAATGATGACATTCTCCCTGAGTCTCCCCTTGCGATGGCGGAGTGAGAAAGACATAGATCTCCCATCAATGCAGTCCATTCGGCCCGATGGCTAACCTGGAGAAGGGCAACCTTAGCGCAGGCATGCATGATCTGGTGTCATGGTCACCACTCCTGGTCCTGAGGTAAGTGGAAGTCCTGCCTGTGACACTTCCCGCCCAGGAGGAGCTCTATTCCCCTGCCCACAATGTGGGTTTGAGGAGGGCAGTAATGTCCCCCTGCAAGCTATGTATAGGCTCAATATCAGGAGGTGTGCAGGATAGCTCCATACGGACTGTGCTTGTCCCGGTGCACCAAGAGTTTTCAAAGATGGCACTTGTTCCCGGGATGCTATTTACTTGCTAGGTCTCTGGTGAGCTGGGAGGTGGTGTGGGAATGGTGTGCTGTAAGATTGAGGGGAAAGACAACTTATCTCTAACTGTGTGGGCTCGAACACCAATTAATGTGGGTAGTTTGGTAAAATCCACTCAGCCACCCAGTGGGAATTGCTCCCCAAACTCAACTCAACTAGCACTTTAAATAAAAACAAGACGAATTATTAAAATTAATCCACAAGAACACAAGGGCGAGGAGCAGGTGTACGCCATCTGACCCCTCAAACTGGCTCCACCATTTACTAATATCAATGTGGATCTTTCCATAGACTCAGCGCCACTTACCAACCCTCTCACCATTACCCATAATTCATTTACTGTTCCAAAATCTATTTTTGCCTTAAACACATTCAGCAAAGTAGACTCAACTACTTCACTCAGCAGGAAATTCCAGGATTCAGGTGAAGATGTTCCTTCTCAACTCAGTCCTAAATCTGCTCCCCCTCATTTTGAGGCTATTGCCCTTAGTTCTAGTTTCACCCAACAATGGAAACAACCTCCCTGTTTCTATCTTATATATTCCATTCATAATTGTATGTTTCCATAAGCTCCCCACTTATTCTTCCAAATTCCAATGGGTATTGCCCCAATCTACTTAATCCCTCCTCATTATTCAATGCTTTCAAATCTAGAATCAACATAGTGAAACTCTTCTGCACCCAGTACAGTGCCAGTACGTTAATTCTCAAGGAATTAGGCCAATCTGTACAACGGACACCAGGTGTGGCCTCACCAGCACTATATCAAGCTACAACATAACCTCCTATTTATGAAATGCATTCCTTAATCAATGAAGGATAATATTCAATTTGCCTTCTTAATTATCTGCAAAACAACATTTCGTGAGCCCTGTACAATGACACCGAGCACCCTCTGCACAACAGAATGCTGCAACCTTTTCACCATTTAAAAACAGTCCACGTTACTCTTAATCCTCCAAAGATGGATAACCGAACAGTGTACTCCCATTGTCAGACCTTTGCCAACACACCGAGTCTGTCACTCGGCCTGATGTGCCTTTCCAAAATCCAACAGATCACAATTGTTTACATCTGCGCTTCCTCGCTCCATCTGATTAAGATCCTGTTGTAGTCTGAACTGACGTTCTTCACTGTCCACTACATGGCCAATTTGGTGTCGTCTGTAAACCGACTGGCTATACCTCATATATTCACATCCAAGTAATTTACATAAGAACTCAATATTCATCCTTGCAGCACACTGCTGCTCACAGGCCTCCACTCACAAAGCAACCTGCCATCATCCCCCTCTGTCTCATACCTGCAAGCCAATTTTGCGTCCAAATGGCTATTTCTCCCGAGATTCCATATTATCTAACCTTGCTAATCAGTCTGCTTTGTGGAAACTTGTCCAATATCTATATACACAAAATCCACAGTCTGCATTCATAAATCATCTTTGTCACTTCAAAAATACTCAAACAAGGTAGTGAGACACGATTGTGCATGCACAAAGCCATATTGACTCTCCCTAATCATTCCTTGTCTTTCCAAATACATGTATATCCCGTCCCTCAAAATCCTTTCCAACAACTTGCCTTCCACTGACTTCAGGCTAACTTTTCTCTTGTTCAATGGCCTCTCCTTACCACCTTTATAAAAATAATTCCAGTCGTTATCAATGATACAAATATCTTAGAGAGAAGCCCAACAATCACTTCCATAGCTTTCCAGAAATTTCTTGGATACACCTGATCAGGTCCCAGGGCTTTCTGCACCATGATGCGACTTAAGACATCAAGTACTACATCCTTTGTAACATGGACACTTTTCAAGGTATCACTGTTCATTTCTCCAAACTCTCATGCTTCCATATGCATCTCCATGAAAAAATGCCGTGAAATACTTGCATATCTTTCCCATCCCCGTGGTGTCATATACAGCCTTGTTGATGTTTAAGTATTCCTATTCGCTGGTCTAGTTAATATTTTATCTGTGATATATTTGTTTGATCTCTTGGATTCTACATAAATAATTTCCTGAAGCTCTTTCACGTCCCTTTTTGCTCTCCTTATTTGCCTCGAGTATACAACTTTAAAAACGTGATGCTTTACTCCCTTCTGCCATATCTGCCGCCAGGAGGAACAATTCAACTGCGGGGCATCCCAGAAAGGCCTACTACTTCACGGATCGCAATTTCCCCCCTACCTTATCAACAATGTCCTGTATCGCACACCCTCCACCTCCCGCAGCTCCGCCTTTATCCACTCCCTTGAAACACAATAAGAATATAGCTCCACAGTCTTTATCTTCCACCCTACTAATCTCCAGAGACAGTGCATTAACGTCTGTTATTTCTGCTACTTAATGTCAGACCCCGCCATCAGAGACATATCTCCTTCCCCACCCCTATCTGCGTTCCGCAGAGACCATTCCCTCTGTGACTCTCTTCTTAGGTCCACACCCTCCACACCGCTGACCCTCCCTTGCTTCCACAGGAGATGTTTCATTAACCTTTCGTCTAGCCTCATCAAGCTGTAACTTCAGCAACTGCACTTGAGCTGACTCATTGCTCTGTTTATCTTCATTCTGTTTTGTCCGATAACGCTTCATGTGATGCATCAAATGTTTTTCCCACTGTTCTGGAGAACACCTTGGGATAATCAGGATTACACTCCATTGCCTCCTTTACTTCCTTAGGCATCCCTGCCATAACGGCATTCCTAAATAACGTGGTCTGTAGCTGACCTGACCCTGGATGGCTCGTCGCAGTATCTGTCCACGTCTGTTCCTTCCTTGTCTTATAGAACAGTAAAAGACAACACAGAAGTCAGGTCATGACACAGATTCCCAAAATGACTTCAATGAGGACTCACATGGAGAAGCTATTTGGGAAAATTGAGAGACTTGACACTTGTGGAATGTTCTAATATGGATTTTGAATTCGTTGGCAAATAGAAACTGAATGGAATGAAGTTGTCTTTTTTGTTGATTAACAGCATGTTGCTGCAACATAAAACTAATTGGGGTTTTGAATTGTGAGGAAGACAGAAAGGATTATAAGGGCAGTCTTGAAAAATTGCATGTGCAAGGAAGCTGATGCAGTACAGTGTTAAATCGTATGAATCTATGCAAACTGGAGAGGGATTACAGCACCATCACCAGACTGACACGGGAAATGGCAATATTGTCATTTGGAATCGATTGGTTCAGCTAGGTATTCATCCACTAAAGGTAGGAAAAAATGGAACGGAATCTGAATGAAATACATAAAATTCTCACAGGAATAGAGAAATTAGCTGATTGTTTCCCCCGATTGCAGGCTATACAACGAAGTGTCTAAGACTTAGTATGGTTCGTAGAACAATTAGGACTGACAAGAAACATGTCTTGAGTCAGAGAGGACACATCTGTAAATCGCTACCGCATACAGTTATGGCGGCCAGGTCACCGAGTATATATGAGGATACATTAATTTCATTTGATTTTTTAAAATGCTTCAAAGGGCGTGAAGAGAAAGCAGGAATATAGTATGAAGAGTGTAGATTAACCGAGATGAGGTAGAGTCACAGAATGTGCTGGAGGTGACTGAATTGGACATGGACTGGAAATAAGAGTCAACAGCTTCAAATGAAAACAAGTACGATGTTTGCCGACGCTGACGCTGAAGAGAGGAATTCAGACAATGAATCGATAGGCCGTAAGTAGAACCTTTTTGTGTCAACAGAGTTAATTGTGCGGATCAGGAGAAGTCTCTACAGGAGATTCTCAGGGTGCAATTTTTTAGGTAACAATGAAAACAAACGTTACTGCAGTTTCTTGCAGTTGAAGAACATTGTCAAGTTGTTCAAGCAATATGCTTGACCTGACTTTGACAGATGTAGATCTCTGGAGGGCTGGTGTTGAGCAATTGGCACTTCCTCATCTGTTACTCACCTTCGATTTCTGTTCAGGGAATTGAGTTTTCTAAGCTGTTTTCTCGGTTGCATGAGATTTGTTTCGGAAAAAAATCTTCACTATGGAAGCAGACAGTTGTTATAAATAACCAAGGAATACCTCCAGTCCATTGAATATTATGAGCATGGTGCAAAGTGCTAACATTTTGACTGCACTCAAGCAAGTGGAAATTAAAAATTCGAAAGGCTGCACCTCCCCCATTCACTGAGAAATCACCATTCATTGGATGCGCATTGGAAAAAAAATCTCCGACGCAATTTTGTACTCTTGAAGAAATTTCCCAATTTCGGTCATTAAATCTGTTCAAACCGATTATTTTGCTTGCAGGAACATCCTTTCAATTGAGTGATTCTGGTGAAGTTTGATAATGTCACTCCTCCACATTAGCGAAATCGGGTTTCCTTTTATCGTGTACATCTTACTTAATGTTCAGCAATTTCCCACTTACATACACGCAGGACATTGCGCCAGTGGATTGCGATTGTGGTGGGATGTGTAGTGGAACACAACTACACCTCAAACAATAACCTAATCAGTTGCATGCCCCGTACCCGATTATCCTATATTTACACGTGGTAAATGCACCCAACACATCTTTGAACACTGTAGGGAAATTCGCAAGGCCATTCCACTAAATTATAAGTGGAAGGTTCTTACATTATTTAACAATAGAAATTCGGACGCACAAAAAGTATAATGAAATGTGTCAATGAACTATTTTATACTCATTACGCCCGAGGTATGAAAAAGGCCTGCTTGACATTTTGGTTTTTTTTTTCTGTGATGCTCTCTCAAAATAGGAAAGAATGAACTGAGCTTGCATGCAGAAAGACTTCCTTTTCTTAATGCGCCCAAACATTTTCTTCAGAATGTACCCTTCTTGTAAGTCTGTACTCCTGGTTGAAAAATACAAAACCACATCCTTTTAATTTCTGCTTCACCCCACACGCATCTGTCCGTAAATTTCCTTATAATGACATGCAATATTTTAACTATGTTGACAATGCTACGTGGTTTCTGCTGCCATGCTCACTATTTGCTTCACCATTGTCCTTTGCGGTGGGAGACTAGGTACAAAGTCAATCCAAATGGATACAATTCTCGTTGAAACTGAATGCCTTCTGTTCAATGAGGGATGGTCAATAAATGCTGACCTAGCCAGCCACATAATCATACCATGAATGAATTTTTAAAAATCAATCATGGGAAGTTCGGGAATGGAATGCACGAAGTGAAAGTGTCCTGGGAAAAGAAACAATTGAGGCAATCAAGAGAGCAAAGTTAAGGCGAAAAATCAGGAGACATTCAGAGGCAATGATTCTCATTTAATGATCGCCATCCGGCACGTTTCAGATGGGGTTCGCTAGAATAGTCCCAGGAATGGAAAGCTTCACATTTGGGGAATGTTTGAAGACTGTGGGTCTATATTCGATGGAGTTTGGAAGAATGAAGGGAATTTTATTCAAACACAAAGAATTCTGAAAGGCCAATGCAGTGTCGATGTTGGAAATGTATTTATATTTTTGGGAGAGACTCCTAACCGAGTGCACAGCCTTAACATAAAAGGAAGACCTTTTAGCATGGAGAAAAGGGGAAACGTCTTAAGACAGCGAGTGGTGAATTAAGGGAATTCATTTCAACCGAAGGCTATGGAAGCCAGGTCATTGGGAATATTTAAGAATCAGATAGGTTAATGAGTATCAAGGTAATAAAGAATAACGCGCATAAGGCAGGACACTAGTATTGAGAAACTGAACATCCACGATAGAAATGTGGCGAAGACCCAATGGGCTTAATTACGTAACTTCTGCTTTTATGCCTTCATGTCATCGACATGTCGAATGGTGTCTTTTTCTGTCGTAATAATTTTATGATTCTATATACTGTGTCTTCAATCCAATTGGTCATTATCTCCACCTGATTTCAGGTGCTCCAAAATATAGTAGCCTTATGGAAGTGCACAGATAGGTTTGTGATGACTCTTGCAATGCAATCAATATTTAGCTGAACTCTTGATTTTATCCGCAGGGCAGTATTTAAGCGCATGAGACATGGTCGTTTACTTCACTGACAAAAACTGAAAACTTTAAAATTAATTTTGTCAATGAAAATGTGTTTCTGGGAACAGTGGAAAAGCCCTTTACGAGAGAAACGATGTTGCATCTTTGGCGTCTCCGCTGGCTCATGGCGAAAGGACAGAAAAGCACGAGTAGCTGATTTATTCTGGAAAGCCTGCTCCACTATTTACTTCGATCAAGGGCGCTCGAACACGTCTAAGCATTGTACAGGCACAACCACATGAAGATTCAGGCCGTTGTTATTTCGAAAAATGAGCAAATATAACTTTAAGGCAATCAAAGACCGAATATCCACGGCTCACTGTAGTAGCCAATTGCAAAACTTCACATGGATTAGGTTAAAATCAAATAGTCCTCATCGTGGTAATAAATCAGAATACCTTGTTTTAAATTGTGCCCAAATGCTTCCAGATTCATTTATGAGAGAACACAACTTAACTGCACCATCCTGTATATCTCTTCGTGTATTTTGCAAATTTCGCTGAGATTACCGCTCATGTTTTGAAATTGTGAAAAAACATAATACCGGATTTGTGCAATTTCAACTCAGAGAACAACCACCCTGCTATGGAGTCAACGGTAATGAATATTCGTCTTATTCTATATACGGCAATAGTATCTTTTTTTAAATTGAGGATGACAAGTACCCATATTGTACTCCAAGAACGATCGAACCGAGCTACAATACCTTCGAAATAAGACTTCTTACTCGTGCCCTAAATCCTTCAACTGGAAAGGTTGTCATTCTGAAGCTTAGACAACAGATTTCTGCGACTGCTGCGAGATTTCAATGAATTATTAACAACTATGGCGAGATTCATTTCTAGAAGACTGGACATTAGACTTACTGCATCAATCAGTTTTCAAACTGTTACATTCGAAGACATAATCTGCACACATTTCCCACCTGACAGGTATGATGAAGTCAAATATTTGTTATTCATTAAATCACGAGGGACATGGATAGTGTGAGGAGACAAGGTATGTTCTCGCTGGTGAAGGAGCCCAAAAGATTAGAAAGCATAGGTTTAAAATTAAAGGGTAAAGATTTCAAAGGGACCTAAAGGGCAACTTTTTCACTTATGTCTAGAATGAGCTGCCAGAGAAAGTGGTGGGGACTGGTAAAACTGCAACATTCAATGGCATCCTTATGGGTATATGCGTAACAAGCTTTAGAGAGATGTAGACCAAATGTTTGCAAATGGGACCAGAATAGTTTAGGATATTTGTCCAGCACGGTCAAGTTGTAGCAAAGGGTCACTTTGCGTGCTGTATTGCTGGGTGACCTGATGACTCTTGAACAACTTCAAAAAGAATGCACATGATTGCATCAAAACAGTTTACAGTTACAAATCTTCGGTAAATCTTCCTCTCTTAGGCACTCAAATGCTTTCCTTGATGTCAGAACTTAAGAGTTTCATTCTTGGATCCATTCCTGTAAATCGATTCTTCATTCTTTCTTATTCCGATATCTTTTCTCTAATGTGCATCTGTCCTTAGATACACAGCATAGATATTTCTGATAACATATTTCACGGAATATTAAAACTCAGCTGCATATCTGTTTCGGCGCCATGTGCTGGACAATTGAGTCAAAATTGATTGCAAGTGCGGACAGAATGAGGCAAAGGACTTGTTTACGTGTGGTGTAGATTGCGTGTCTCTATAACTCGATGACGAGTCATTCCCGAAAGTTCAGCTGTGTCAGAATTCAGATTGCGATGAAAGCCTGTCAACGTGCAAAGGCGACCTTCATCTGGGTGTCTGCAATGGATTTGGCGAAATCGTTGCGGCTGGACCATTTGTTCTTCCAACAACGTATTTGTTTTATGGAGTCAATTGCTTTACAATGAAAATTTCTGACTTGGCATGAAGCTGCATTGGCTGAGAGTTTAAGGCATTGAAGTACAGACCCTTGAGTCAAACTTGCCCACGCAGAACAGATATCCTGACCTAATTTATTCGCTTTTGCCAGCAGTCGGTCTATATCCCCCTAAACCCTTCTTATTCATAGAATCATCCAGCTGGCTTACAAAGTCATTACAAGTACCATCCTCCGCCATTTCCTTTGGCAGCTCTTTCCATGCACATACCTCCTTCTGCGTGAAAAAGTTGTCCCTTAGGTTCCTTGGACATTTTTCGCCTCGAACCCAAAACATTGTCGTCTACATTGGCCTACACCACCCGAGGGAAAAGACATGTTATATTTATCGTATTCATGTCCGTCATGGTTTTATAAACCTCTTGAAAGTCATCTCTCAGTCTTGGTGCTCCAGGGAAAACACTCCCAGCCTACTCAGTCTCTCCTTACAGCTCAAATCTTCCAAACCTGGAACCATGCCTGGGAACCTTATATGAACCTGTTCAAGTTCCACAAAATTCTTGTGGAAGACCAGAATAGCACGCAATATTTCAAAAGTGACTATACAGTGTCCTGTTCAGTCACAACATGATCTCCCCATTCCTATACTCAATGCACTGACCAATAACGTGAAGAATACCAAGCACCTTCGTCATTATCGTATCTGCATGCGACTCTACTTTCAAAAAAAATCTGAACCTGCACTCCAAGTTCACTTTTTTCAGAAACACTTGCCGGAATCTTGCCACTGAGTGTTGCTGAAGAAAAAGCAGAGCCGACCATAAATGTTCCCTGAACCAGTCCTGAATTTAGGAGCAATGGATGCAGTAAATCAGGTTCTCAGAAATCCGGGTAAATCTCTGGTGGTTGCAATAGTTCTTTGGGACCATGCATGGAGACAACAGACAGTAGAGTAGGTTAGATAGAGAGTAGGTACACTTTATTTGCCATTTCTACTGAATACAACTGGAACAATAAAAACGAAACTGTGTTGCTCCAAGATCAATGTGCTACTTGCACACACAAGCTACACGATAGGACAGCCATACGCAGGACAGCAGAAAGTGCATAAGAATTGCAAAACATGCCAGACAGCGCAGTAATTCCTGACAAGACAATAGGGACAATGGTGGAAAAATTACAATGTAACAGTGAATGATCATGAATCATTATTATTTCAGCAGCCATCCAAAAAAATCGTCCAAAATTGCAGTTGAAAGAGAGTGTAATCATGCAGTGTTAAGAAGTCTAAAGGCTTGTGTGAAGAAAGCTTTGTAGAATCTGGCCGTGAGAGATTCAATGCTCCGGTATCTTCTGCCAGAAGGCAGGAGTGTGAAAACCATTAATCAAAGATATGTGGGGTCGTTCACAATGCCGTTGCCCTTGCAGAAGCAGTGTGTGTGAAGATGTCTGTCATGGAGAGAAGAAGATTCGGATGATAGGTTCAGCTTTCCTCACAACCCATTGTTGGGTCTTATGATTCACGATGATGTAATTCCAAAACCAAGCAGTGATGCAGCTGCTCAGTGTTTTTTCAATTAACCCTCTGTAGAAGGTGATTAAAGAAAATATCAAATTGGATTTCCTCAACGTACACAGGGAATGGAGATGCTGCTGGTCTTTCTTGTCTATGAAGTTGGTATTGAGTGACCAGGTGAGATTATCTGAAAAATGGATGCAAACAAATTTGGTGCTCTTCACAATCTCTTCGAGCAAAACGTCGACATCTTGCAGAGACAGACCGGTCTGAGTTCTCCTGAAGTCACAGCCATCTATTTCGATTTGTCCATGTTCATAGACAGGTTATTGGATCTGCAGTCATACATTCGCCCCAGCATCTTCTCTCTGTATGCTGACTCTACGTTCCTGCTAATGAGACCCAGTGCCGACAGCGAACTTAATAATATAATTTAAGCTGGACATCAACGTTCAGTCGCCTGAATGCACGGTAATCACCCCGGAGTACACAGCCCCAGGGAGTCCCAGTGTTCAGTGTGATGCTGTTGGAAATCCAGTTGACTGAAGTCTCCCAGCTATAGAAGGACATATTCAAACGCAGAAGACTCAGGTTTCCAAAACAGTGCTGACGAATCGTACTGGTGAATGCAGAACTGAAGATAATGAACAGTAACCTGATTGTATGTCTCCTTCTTGAACAGGTGTGTGAGGGCCACATGGAGGGTAGGGAAGATGGCTTCATCTGTTGAGCGGCTGGAACGAGTGTCGAATGAAGGTGGGGGCAGTGGGCAGCAGAGTCGAAATATGCCTCATGACGAGCATCTCGAAACAGTTCATGATGATGAGTGTTTACGTAGCAGGGCAGAAGTCACTCAGGCAAGACACTGAAAAATTATTCGGCACAAGGACAATGACAGTGGCCTTGAAGCGTGTTGGAACGATGGCACAACTCAAGGAAAAGTTAGAGATGTCCATGAGAACATCCGCCAGTACGTCATAACATCCTCTGAGCAATCTGCGAGGGATGTTATGTGGTCCAGCAGCCTTACATGGATTTACTCAGCATAGAGTTTTCTCCACATCAGTCCTACGAAGGCACAGCACCAGATCATTCGGGTGGGTGGAGGGGATGGGGGAATGTCTTTCCTTGCTTCCACATCATTTCATGCCTCAAACCATGAACAAAAGTTGTTCAACTCAACTGGGAGGTGGATATCACCAGCACAAGTAGACGATGCTATGTTGTGTTTGGTGATGGCCTCAATACTCTTCGATATGCTCAGTATATCACCACTGTCCTGATAAAGGACATGTGTTCTCTGTGCGTGTGCATGCTTTGCCTCTTTGATGGCGCATGGCTATCATCTATAGCTCCCTCAGGGATTGACGAGTTAAAACCATATAAATCGCTTTATCATTTTTTCAAGTTTCATGGTAGCTGATTTAAAATGAAATTTCACGAGATATTTGAACATAAATGTTCTGCTGAAAACAACTACTCTCACGTTATCCCAGTCTTGCAGTATCCGGTAGGGATATTGAATGCAATAGCAGCAAATCACTGGGAATATTTGCTACCCCACAGTTCATACAGTTAAGCAATCCAATCACGAAAAATAAACTGTGATTACAATGATCTACCAAAGAGGGACTCCTTTCAAATTCCAGACAGTGACTCAGGGTGGACCACGAGTCAGAGAAAAAAGAAGCTAATGAGATAACGAAATGTATAGACATGTTTCACAATCCAGGCTCTTTGACAGTTCTAGATGTGAGGAATAGCTGCCATTGTCACGGATTTACGATGCCCCAGAATGCCTTAATATATGTGGTCAATAACTAGGGGATAATACGCTGATTCTGCAAATGTGAACATAGCATCTTATTAACAATGTAAAAGTATGCACTTTTTAATATTTTTAATGCATATGCCATTATTTACAAGCTGCAAGTATATAACATATGAAAGTTAGATGAAACATGAACTGACGGCACAGATAAGAATTATATACTCCAGGAATCAACAATAACGTACTTGGAAAGGAAATTAATGGAAAAGCAAATATTTGCCTCTTGCAGACGGAGACAGGAGAACGTTTAGAAGTTTGAAACGTAAAAATCACAAAATAAAACATGAATAATCACCCTGTGGCTGTCTTCACAGATAAAGAGCAAGGGATGGTCGGTTAGATTGCTCAGAACGCTGCTGATGCACACCAATCAAACGAAAGTTCAACGGCCATCCTTCAGCTTCACACAAAGATGATTTATAATTGCTGGAAATGCACAGCAGTGCGACCAGCACCATGGAATCAAAAGCGGCTTCGATATTTCAGCTGATACACTTCGATTAGATTTGAAAAATACTGCCAGATTTGCTGAGCATTACGATAATTTTCAAACTTTCGTCTCTCTCACTTTCAGAGGAGTAATGTGAGTCTACATCAGAAGCAGCCATCTGTCAATAGTTCAAGCTGTTATTCACAAGAGAAGAACTGTTTGAAATTCTCCGACAGTTTTCAATGAATTCAAGATGTGTCCAAAAGTGAAGTCGCTGGTTGGCATATGTCATACCTGATGTCCGACTGCCATTGCAGATTTGATTCAGTTAGCCAGCTATGGTCCAATTGAAGGATGTAAAAGTCAACATAGATCGATCCCATAAGGGAGTAGAATTGATTGTTAATTACTGCTGGGTGCAAGGTATTCAGAAAAGATATGAAAGCAAGGAAACGAGGATTATTGGTGGCATTGGTCGACGAGAACATTGAAGTGATGAAAGAGGACACCGAAGAAGTTTCAAAGACAAAACAGGGCCAAAGATAAGTATTAACATGAGTTCAATTCCACTGAGCAGTGTAGTTCATACATCACCTATTCTGGAAAGGTCGTCCCTGAAAAAAATCGGGAGCACTGTTCATATTGAGAAAGTCAATGATAGCATTTTGCATCGTTGTTCTAAAGCAATAAGTTTATCGTGGCATCTTATTTAGCTGTGATTGAACATATTTCCATACATTTGCACACAGGAAAATCATTTGTCGTGCCAAACTGTACAGGCGTTGAATTGATTCCGACTGATTATCCCATGCTGACCAACATTGAAAATAATGATCAGGAACATCTTTGTCATTTCCAAGTAATTCTGACATGGCAGCCTGTGAACTCTTCATTTTGAAAACGTTGGCACTTCTTTCTCTTTCTTAAAGTTAGTGTGTTGTAAAATTCTTCCAAGTATACACTGACAAATTATCACCCATGCTCCAAGTTCAATATGATGCTTTGTCTTTCGCCCACAGTTTCATATCGGCATTCTGTCAAGTTCCTTCATATTGAACTCACTCCATTCCTTTCTTGTCTTCAGGAGCAGGAAACTTCATCAAAGATGATTGTCTGGTTATGACATAGATTCACAGAATGTCTTTGATCGGGTCTCACATGGAGAAGCTATTTGGGAAAACTGAAAGACTTGAACCTTGGCGGAATACTCTATTACAGATATGAATTGGCTTGCAAAGAGAAATAGAATGGAATCAAATTGTATTTTTCCTCGGTGAAGCGTTGATTAACCACATATTTCTGCAAAATAAAACTAATTGCGGTTGTGACTTGTGAGGAATATAGAAGGAAGTATAAGGGAAATTTAGAAAAATTGTATGTGCAAGCAAGCTGATGCAGTACAGTGTGAATACGTATGAATTTATGCGAAATGATTTCAAAAAGGAAGAGGTGGAGAGGTCGTCGAGCGACAACACCAAGCTGACACTGGAAATGGCAGTCTTGTCATTTAAGAAGAGATTGATTCAGCTAGGTATGTTTCCAGTAAACGTTCGAAAACTGCAACGGAACCTTATTGAACTACATAAATTCTTGCAGGAATAGAGAGAGTAGCAGGATGTTTCCCCTGATTGCAGAGTATAGAACGAGGACTTCCAGAATTAGTATAGTGCGTGGAACAAAAGGATTGACATGAAGAAACATTTCCTGAGTCAGAGAGGACGCCTCTGTAATTCGATATCACAACAGGTTGTGGAGGCCAAATCTCCGAATATATGCGAAAATGTGTTTATTTTGTTTGATATCAAAAGATTCAGAGGGCTTGAAGAGAAAACAGGAATATGGTAAGGAGGTAGAGAAATAACCAAGATGATATAGAATGACAGAGTAATGTTGAAGTGTCAAATTCCTGCTCCTCGCTTACAGATGTACTGGAGATGTACTGGAGGTGACTGGATTGGACAGGGAGTGGAGCTGAGAGTTAACAACTTCAGGAGAAAACGAGTGCTATGTTTTCTGATGCTGATGCTGAAGAGACGAAAGTAAATCATGAATCGTGAGGCCATAATTCGATCCTGTTGAGTCATCAGAGTTAATTGTGCAGGTCAGGAGAAGCCATTACAGATGATTCCCAGGCTGTAATTGGTTAGGTAGCAATGAAAATAAACGTTAGCTCAGTTCCTTGCAATTGAAGGACATTGCAAAGTTGTTCAAACAACATGCTTTATCTGAATTTGATAGATGCCTCTGATAGTCGTGCCCTGGCTGTCTAGTGTTCAGCACTTCGCGCTTTCCCACTGTGAATCACGTTCAATTCCTATTCAGGTGTTGAGCCTTCGAAGCTTTTTTTTCTCGGTTGCACGAGATTTGTTTCTGAAAAGAGAACTTTTTCTTCAATATAGACTCAAATATTTATCACAAATAATCAAGGAGTACTTCCAGTCCATTCAATCCTATGTGCGTGGTGCAAAGTGCAAACTTTTTGACTGCACATGAGCAATTGGTAATCAAGGTTTTGAAAGGCTGCATCTTCCCCATTAACTGATATAAAAAAAGAGAATCACCGTTCAACCGTTCATGAACTACACCATGCACATGGGAATGATCTCATTCACAATCTTTGTTGAACTGAAGCAATTTCCCAATTTCTGTCCTTAAATATGTTGAAACCGATCTTTTTGATTGCAGGAACATCATTTCAGTTGGGCTTCTCTGGTTAAGTTTCACAATATCACTCCCCCATATTCTCGAAACCACGTTTCGTTTTATATTGCACATCTTCCTTAAAGTTCAGCATCTTGCAACTTACATGCACGCAGTGCACCTCGCTAGTGGACGGCCATTGTGTTGCGGTGGGTGTGGAAAATGAGTAGCATGTTGAATATGTGCAGATGCATGTGAGCACCTTTTTTAAAAATGGAATCACTTATGTGCGAAAACAGGTCCTTCGGCCCAACAAGTCTACACCAACACTGCGAGAGTAAACCAATCATTAGCATTCCCCTTTGTCCATTATCCTATATTTACACCTAAAAAAAATGCACCTCGCCAAAGCATGCTTGAACACTGTGGGGAATTTTGCATGGTCAGTTCTGCTAACCTGCATATTTTTGGATTGTGGGCGAATCTTACATGATCTAGCAATAGAAGTTCATGCACAGGGAGAAAGAAAAGAGCAAAATGTTTCAATGAACCATTTTTCACTCACAACGTCCGATTTATGACAACAGGCCTGCTTGACATTTTGTTCTTTGTGACGCTGTCGAAAAGAACAAAAGAATGAGTTGAACTAGCATGTAGAAAGGCTTACTTTTCTCGATGCACAACCCAGTTTCTTCAGAATATAACCTTCTTACAAGTCTGTACTTAGGTTTGGAAAGTACAAAAGTACATCCAGTCAATGTCTGCTTCACTCCACGGACATCTGTGCATAAATTTCTTTATAATTTCAGGCGATCTTTTGAAGTAAGGCTGATTTTCAATGCTGGCAATGGTTCTTCCGTTCGGCTGCCATGCTGGTGAGCGGAGGTACCTGTGATATCTTGACCAATTCATTCACCATTGTCCATTACGGTGGGAAAGTAAGTTCTGATCCACAGAATTCTCGTCGAATCTCGATGCCTTATGAACAATTAGAGATGGACAACAAATGTTAACATAGCCAGCCACATAATTATCCACTGAATGAATGTTTAAAGATCAACAATGTGAAGTTAGGGAATGGGATCCACGAGATGGAAGCGTCCTAAAATTAAAAAAAAATGAAGCATTCAAATAGGCATTGAGATATCAGATGGATAGTAATAGTATGCAAAGCTAGGACGAAAAATTCATGAGATAATGCAAAGCTAGGACATTCATGAGATAATGAGTCTCAGTTAACTATCGCTAACAGGCACGTTTCTGAATCGGTCCTCTGGAACAGTCCAAGGAATGAAATATTTCACACTTGAGGAAGGTTTGAGGACTCTGGGTCTATACATGATGATGGTTGGAAGGATGAGGGAGTACCTCTTTCAAACGTAAAGAATGCTGAATGGCCAAAGCAGAATAGATGTTGGAAAGATGTTTTCATTTTGGGAGAGACTCGTAACCTAGTACACAGCCTTAGGACAAAGGGAAGGCCTTTTAGAGCAGAGAGTAGGAGAAACTTCTTCAGCCAGCGAGTGGTGTGTGAAGCGAATTCATTGCCAAAGAATACTACAGAGTCCAGGTCGTTGAGTATATTTAAGACTGTGATAGATACGTTAATGAGTATCAAGGGAATCAAGGATGAAAGGAAAATGCGGAAGACAAAGTTTGAGAAAGTGATCAGCCATGACTGAATGGTGGACCAGACCCATTGGCTTAATTGTATAACTTCTGCTCCTGTGCCTTATGGTCTATGATATGGCAAATGAAATATTTTTCCACCTTTTTGCGATTCTGTGAACTGTGTCTTCAATCCAATCGGGTCTTTATCTCCTTCTGACTTCAGATGCTCCAAAGTATAATTGCCTGATGAAAGGGCGGAGATTGCTTTGTTTCGCAATATTCTGTGATGGTTCTTGTGATGCATTCATTTTTATCTGAAAATGGTCTTGTTATATGCTGACAGAATTGGAAGAAATGTTTCAATGATTTTTATCACAAAAATGTGTTTTTGGGACCAATGGAAGATCCCTGTACGACAGAGATTATTATCCAAAGAGCAGGTTCACTCTGGAGTGTATGAAGGGTAATTCCGAAAGGCCAGATGATTTAAACTGGAAAACCTACTCCACGACTTACCTTGAACACATGTAAGCCTTGTACAGGCATAACCACATGAAGCTTAAGGCCGTTGTTATATCGAAAACGAACAAACACAACTTAAATGCATTCAAAGACCAAATATCCACTGCTCACTGTAGTGGAGAATAGCGTAACTTCTCAAGACTAAGATTAAAATTTAATAGTCCTCATGGTGGGCATAAATCACAATGCTTAAGTTTAAACTTGTGCCCAGCTTCTTCTGGATTCATCAGCGAGGACACACGAGTTAACTGCACCATCGTGTTTATCTCTTCAAATATTTTGCAGCTTTCAACGAGATCACCTCTCATGTTTTGAAATGGTAAAAATATTAAGGCAGGATTTGCCCAATTTCAATTTTCAGAACAAACGCCAATCTATGCTGTCAAGGCTAATCAACATTCGGCAATAGTAACGTTCCTCATATAATTCCTCATACTTTAGTCCAAGTGCGGTCTACCCGAGCTATCGTCCATTGGAAATAAGACTTCTTTCTCGTGCCCTAAAGTCCTTCAGCTGGAAAGGTTGCCATTCTGTAGCTTTCACAACAGATTTCTGTGACTGCTGCTATACTTCAATGACTTATTAAAAACGACACCAAGTTGCACTTCTACAATTCTGTCAGACTTTCTACATCAATCAGTTTTCAAATTGCTACCTTGGAAGAAACATCTATAGGCCTTTACCACCTGACAAGTATGATCAAGTCAATTCGTTGCTCTGTATTAAATCATGAGGTACGTAGATAGAGTGACTAGACGAGGTACTTTCCAGCTGGTGAGGGATTGCAAAATTAGAAATATCAGGGTTAAAATGACAGGGTAAAGATTTAGAAGGGACCAATTCAAAAGTCAACTTTTACAGGCGTGTCGAGAATAAGTTGGAAGAGAAAGTGGTGGAGACTGGTTGAACTCCAAAATTTAATGGCATCTCGACGAGGATATGAGTAAGAAGCGTTTGAAGGGATGTGTCCCAAATGTTGGTTAATGGGATCAGATTAGTTTAGGATAGCTGACCAACATGGTCAAGTTGGGGCAAAGGGTCAGTTTCCATGCAAAATGAATGCACATGATTCTGTCCAAACGGTTTCCAGTTCCAAATCTTTGGTCAATCTTCTTCTCTTGTGCTGATAAGTTCTGTACCTGATGTCAGAACTGAAGAGTTTCATTCTTGGAACCATTACTATCAATCGTATCCGAATTCATTCTAATTACGATTTTTTTTCGGATCTAAGCCAGTGTCCAGGTATTTAGCATGAATGTTTCTGGTACCATATTGCGCTGAATATTAAAGCTTATTAGCATATCCACTTCAGCACCAGATGCTGGACAATTGAGTCAAAATCGATCATATGCAAGGAGGCAAATGATTACTTTGTGGTGTAAATTCTCTGACTCGATAACTTCACAAAGAAACATTCTCACAAGTTCATCTGTGTCAGAATCCAGGCTGCGGTGAAAGCTGGTTAACCTACAAATGCAACCTTCACCTGGGTCATGTAAATATATACACAAAAAAGAAATTATCTTACCTGGAAAACTAAATTGTCGGGCCTGGGGGGCGTGTCCTCGGCGCTCGGAGGTCACGTAGTCCTCTGATGCGCGCGCAGAGGATGATCACGTGATGCTCCGGGAACGCTGGCGCGGTCACGTAGTCTCCCTGTTTCGCGCTCCGGGAGGTCACGTGATTGGCCGTTTCGCACCCCGGAAGTGGGTGAGACTGCCGTTTCGCGCTCGAAAGGAGGCCGCATGGTGGTCCTTTGTCTCCGAAAAAGGGAAGGTCACGTGAAATCGGACAGCCGGAAATGCGAGGAGGCGGGGAATGGAATCGGAACAACAGCCAATGAGAAGACAATTTCACTTGAGTGACGGTATGCTGTTTTGTATAGTATAAAAGACTGGAGCAGGGACAGAGAGGGGTCTTTTTTCTTTGTGAACTGACTGACTTAGTAGTTTGTCAGGGACAGAAAGGTTTAGACCCAGAGCCCTGTATACTTTATCCACTTATTGTTAGAATATAACTAAAAGTGCAAGATTAAATGTTTTTTCTTATTGCTTTATTTTAAAGAGCACGCAGGACTTGGCTCACACATAAAAGATAATAAGTTTGTAGATTGAGCCTTAAAGTCCATCAGATGGTGAGCTTGACGTGATCCCGACGTGATCCCGGCTGAGCGACGTAAACGGGAGGAAAATAGAAACAACGGACACTGATGTCTGATGACGACAACAAGCAGCGCCGCTAAACAAAAAAGGTGAGCAGACACCTGTTTATATCGAAGTTCTGCGATTGGAGATACTAAATTGATTGTTGTCACGAGACTGCAAGTATCCTAGTAATAGTAAGTGGATAAAGTATAAAAAGAATTGGTTGAATACGTACGGGTTTAAAGTCCCATGGGGTTAGACTCCTCATAAAAGCACCGAGGTACGTAAGTATAAAAAGGATTAGTTGAATACGTACGGGTTTAAAGTCCCATGGGGTTAGACTCCTCATAAAAGCACCAAGGTACGTATGTGTGAGAAGGTTTAAAGTCCTTTGTGCAGGATCTCATAAAAGCACTGCACACGAATTTTGGTTGATGATTGATGTGTTGTAAGTTTTGAAATGATATTGGGAATGTACGGAGGGTGGTAGGAAAGTCAGTGGTGTCTCTGAGACAAAGACGGTGGTGTCTCAGTGAGAAAGAGTAGGCAGTAAAAATCTAAAGGTGATAACAAAACTGCTGATAACTCGGACTGTAAGGGCCAGCTTCCTGGGGTGTATTTTATACAGATTGACTGATTCAAAACCGGATTTGTTTTAATCGAGTTGGTTGCTTGGCTAAGTTAAATATAAATCGATTGGTTATTGGACAGGAGGATTTTAAAAAACAGAAATACATAAAATGGTAGGGGAATTTGATAAAGAGTGTGAGGAAATTGGAGGATGTTCTTCTGATTAAATGTCCGTAAAACAGCAGTGGGGGAAAGTTAAAAGTCAGTTAATTAGCGGGCTTGCAAAGGACAAACAAAAAACAATGATGAAGAAATATGATAAGATTTGGGAAGATTTACAAAAACAGAGCAAAGTCCCTAAAGATGAGGAGAGGAAGAAATTGTCACCGTTTTTGGGAAAAGCAGAAGGGTAGGTTAGATTAGAAGTAGAAGAGCATGTGAAGGGAAACAAAGGGTCAATACTGGTTGGAAGAAAGTGGACAAAAGAAGGCGAAGAGAAAGAAGAGAGGAGGAGTCAAGGAGTAGCACAGATAGTGAAGACGAGGAGTCCCGCCCAGGGGGCGGTCCAAAAACATACCCTGTCACTTTAAAAGGCTCACTTACCATGCATACTGAACAGGGCTTGTCAGGGGTACAGCCTCCGTTTGAAAACAGTTATGATTTGTGATGGAGGGAGATATTGCGGCTGCCCATAAAATATCAGCACCAACTGCCTCTAGTTTATAAAGGCTTTTTTATGGGGGATGTGTATCAGCCCTTTACCTATACGGGTATGAATTGTATTTTGGATAAAATGTCCCCACCCATGGAGGGCGGTGGACCCTGGATGACTAAATTTTGCCAATACACACTAGGCTTCAAGTTGTCCATGGGTGATTGGAGAGCATTATTGGGCAAACAATTGAGCATATGGGAGGTACAGCAGATTGAAGTGTCTGCGGGGACCACCTTAGTACCTGACTCGGACCCGTTTGTGCAGCATGCCACCTGTGTGGGAAGGGCAATGAGGGATAGATTCCCGATTCCACCGGGAGCGGTGCACTCGCTCACCTTCACAATGAAGGAGGGCTAGAAGATGCTTGCCTTTTTGGCTAGATGTAAAGGCACGTGGACAGATACTGCGGGGAGCCATCCGGGGTCAGGTCAGCTACAGACCACGTTATTTAGGAATGCCGTTATGGCAGGGATGCCTAAGGAAGTAAAAGAGGCAATGGAGAGTAATCCTGATATCCCAGGGTGTTCTACCGAACAGTGGGAAAAACATTTGATGTATCATATAAAACGATATAGGATAAAACAGAATGAAGATATACAGAGCAATGAGTCAGCACAAGTGCAGTTGTTGAAATTACAGCTTGATGAGGCTAGACGGAAGGTTAATGAGACAAAGAAGGCCTCCCAAAAGACGACTAATCAGATGGTGCAGCAGCCGTTGCCACAAAATAACCGGCAGAGTCTAGACCCGGCACCTGATTCGATGTCATACTACGCCCTTTTAGGAGGGCAGACCAAGAGGTGTTCCAGGAGGAATGAGTGGTAGAGGAAGGGGCCGTGGAGGAGACAGAGGTTAGCCACTGGACAATTGTTTTGAATGTGGCCAACCTGGGCATTGGAGAAGAAAATTGTCCCTGGCTGTGGGGACTCCAGGGATTGATCCGAGGACAGTATGTCCCCTTAAATCAGCCTCCTAATCTGCCTTTGACATCGCCACTGTGGCCAGGCAGACTTTTTATCACCAATATATTTCATCACCTGCATGCCCTGTGAATTTGATGGGACGTGACTTGCTGGAGAGATGCGGGGTCCCGGTTCTGTGCGGGCCAGATGGACTCGTAGTGACCTTTCCAATTGGCTATTCTGTTAATTGTTCTATGTCAATGATTCACTCTGGACCCCCAAGTGATATTATCACCAGACGCATAACCAATGGCAGAAGGGCAGTGAGCAGATATCTACTGGGGTCTCCTTGAACCTGAGAAAGGGAAGAATAACGGCATACAGTCTTTATATAACCAAGGGCGACCCAGGGTTCAGATGCTGCATCCCTATGCTCTTCCTGCAGATCCCCTTCATGTGACCCTATACTACAACAGATGACAATAAAATCTATCTGCATGCATTCTATCAACACCTGGAAAGTGCGGTGGGTGTTGTGGAACTAACTCTGGAACAGTTGGAATGGTATGAGATATCTGAAGAAACTATACCGCATTATACATTGGCAGTGCATGCTGAATATCAGGCCAAAGATCTGGGACTCATGTCCAAACGCTTGATAGAGCTAACTGATTGGGTTGGGACTCAGTTACCCGGTTTGCAATATTCACCCTCAGTTGAAGCTTATTGTCTTGTGCACAGAACAACTGACAAGGTGTTGCTGGAACATAGGCAGATTGAAAGGTGTCATGGCAGGGAAAAGACGGACTATCCACAGGCTGCAGCGATGCTTGATACACTACCGGGTGTCTTGTGGTCAGCAGGTTCGACGGACGTGGTTACTGCAATCATGTCGCACCAATCACATTCGAGGTAATAGACTACACTCTGATTTGGCAGAGACAATACCCACACAAAGCAGAGGCTGAAGCCGGCATCGCCGACACAATTGAAGGATTGGTAGCAGCAGGGGTGCTAGAACCCTCTCAGTCAGCCTGGAACACTCCTATCTTACGTGTAGAGAAGCAGAATACAGGCAAATATAGGATGGCGCATGATGTTAGACTGATCAACAGTGTCGTTTCTACTCCGATAATTTCGGTCCCAAACCCCAACACTGCGATGTCTGTGCTGACCCCTGACCATAAGTGGTTCTCGTGCATTGATCTGGCTAACGTGTTCTTCTGTTTGCCCCTAGCTGTTCATTTCAGGGACATGTTTCGTTTACCTATAAAGGCCAACAACTTCGTTATACAAGGATCCCTCAAGGGTTCATTTTGTCACCTGGGGTGTTTAATCAGGTACTGAAACAGCAGCTGAAAGATCTGATGCTCCCAAAGGGGGTGGTATTGATCCGATATGTGGATGACATTCTTATGGCGGCACCCGACCATGTTTCTTGTTTGGCAGCTACAAACTCATTGCTGTTACCCTTGTATAACGTCGGTTTCAAAGTTTCATGGGTTAAATTACAGTGCTGCAGACGAACGGTGTCTTTTTTGGGCAGAATTATTTCCAGTAAGGGAACAGGTGTGTCTCCATCCCATAGATCGTCCATTCTGCATCATGCCAAACCAGTCACTGTAAAAGACATGCTCTCATTTTCTTGGATTGGCAGGATACAGAAGACAATTTGTTCCCTCATATAGGGAGCTTACTTTCCCTCTAAGGACCATGGTAAATGAGCAAGGCATGAGAAATTTGTTTGCCCATTTGCAGTGGACCACGGAGGCAGACGACACTTTTATATCTCTTAAACAGGCCCTAACGCGGGCTGATGATTTAGCGGTCCCGGATTACAAAGAGCCATTTTCCTCGATATTTCTGAAAAAGAACACACAATAAATGATGTTCTTTTTCAGAAAAAAGGGGGAGGCAGGCAGGTACTGATGTATGTAAGTGTTACCCTTGACCCAATAGAGGGCGGCAAAGAATCAGCCCAATTGGCTGAACTACAGGCAATGAGTGAAAATTATATCAGAGAATGTAATATGTGTTCAGAATATAATGTAAAAGCAACAGTGAAACCACAAGAGGGGAAATTTCCTCCCACCAAGAATGCCAGCTCAGGAAATAGTGATTGACTACACTGACATGGTAGAGAGAGTAAACGGATACAGGTACCTTTTGGTACCAGTGGATGCATACACTGGTTGGCCAGAAGTGATACCTGCGAAAAAGGAAGATGCGAAGACAGTGATCAAATTTTTGATAAACCAATATATTCCAACGCATGGGTTTCCAAAGAAAGTCATGTCAGATAATGGCACACATTTTAAGAATAAAGACATGCAAGAAGTAGAAGCAGCTTTAGGACTGAAACATGCGTTTGGAACGGTGTACCATCCTCAGTCACAGGGAAAAGTGGAGAGAATGAACTAGTCCATAAAGGGAAAAATAGGAAAAGTGTGTGCACAAATGAAGTTAAGCTGGGTGGATGCCCTACCTTTAGCCTTAATGTCTATTAGAAGCTCAGTAAACTCTATTACAAGGTTTACCCCGTAAGAGCTAACAACAGGGCAGCAGTTTCCGGGACCAGGAGCTAGATTACAAATGTTAGAGGGAGGAGTCTCAATAAGTTACGAAACTTATTATGATCAACTAACAGCTTTGGTCTCAGCTTTCTCTAAACAGGTTGGATCGGAAAAGGGGGACCTGCAGAGCCAGGCACCATCCACCATAGAGTGGGTCCTGCTGAAGGTGATCAAACGGAAATGGTCGGAGCCATGGTGGACAAGACCTTACAAGGTGGTGGAAAGGACATTTCATGTGGTTCGACTACAAGGGAAAGGAGACACTTGGTACCATTGGAGTCAGTGTGCGGCCACAGAACCACCAACGAGAACTCTGGAACAAATAAGAACAGAAAAAGAGTAGAAGGATCTTAAACTATTAATTTTTGTGTAGCGAATGTCATGGTTATTTTAGTAACTAGCCCACATTATCCTAAGCCGTTAAGATTGGGAGATTTCACTATTTTATTTGTAAGTGTTATGATACTGTTAATAATGGCATCAACCGCGAGGGAAAACACACAGATGAGGTAGAGAGTCCCAGGAAAAAGAGATCAACAGGACAAGAGATGGACAAATGTTAAGGGAGCCGGGTAGACATTAGCCATGATAAAAAGTGTGATACAATATACCGATATACCAGTTTGACTTAGGTCAAGTAATTGACTGTGGCCAAAATACAGGGAACTGGACGGAGTATGATATATATCTTTGTATCTACACTATTTACTATGACCCATGCCCGTCGTGGGATAATGTAATAACATGAACTGGGGTACAACGGACACCTAAGAAGTCGTCACCCTCGGATAATAGATGGGAGGTTAGAGACCATGTGAGCCTGACAAAGGGGCAACTTGATCAACTCTCAGAGCTAAAAAATTCACTCTTGTTAACCCTGACAAGATTCAACATTAATCCTGGTTCTGAAAAGGTACAGATTTACTATGGAATTGATGACAGAAGCTTTCATTTTGTAATAGAGGTTTCCCGCGGCGTACCTCATGAATATAAGTTGATAAACCAGGTAACAACAGTATTTGAGAATCTCCCAATCATTACTGCTTTATTCCCAATTACGCCGAATAAAAACGTTGATCGAATTAATTATGTACAGTACAATGTATTCAGTTTAGCCAATAGAACTAGAGACGCTGTGGCAGGACTCTCTGAACAATTGGCAGGAACCTGATTGATGACAGTACAAAATAGAATGGCCTTAGATATGTTGCTGGCAGAAAAGGGGGGAGTGTGCTCTATGTTTGGAGATCAGTGTTGTACGTTCATCCCCAACAATACAGCACCTGATGGCTCGGTAACCAGAGCCCTGGAAGGATTAAGAACCTTGTCTGAAGAAATGCATGAACATTCAGGTATTGACAACCCTCTAGGAGGCATTTTCGATTCCTGGGTCGGGAAGTGGAAAGGATTAATTGTGTCTGTGTTTATGTCCCTCGTTGGTATGACCATTGTGTTCGTGTTGTGTGGATGTTGTTATATCCCCTACATCAGATCTTTGTTGAACAGGGTAATTATTACAGCAATTGAAGGGAAGGCTCCACCGCCCTATCAGATGTCACAAATAGCGGCGGAAACCATGGCCCTGGCAAGAGGGGAGGACCATGCGTCGGAGAGTGAATGTGATGCGTAACACTGGTTTGTTGGTCTCATTTTCATGAGACCAAAAGGGGGAGTTGTAAATATATACACAAAAAATTTTTTAACTTACCTGGAAAACTAAATTGTCGGGCCTGGGGGGCGTGTCCTCGGCGCTCGGAGGTCACGTAGCCCTCTGATGCGCGGGCAGAGGATGATCACGTGAGGCTCCGGGAACGCTGGCGCGGTCACGTGGTCTCCCTGTTTCGCGCTCCGGGAGGTCACGTGATCGGCCGTTTCGCACCCCGGAAGTGGGTGAGACTGCCGTTTCGCGCTCGAAAGGAGGCCGCATGGTGGTCCTTTTTCTCCGAAAAAGGGAAGGTCACGTGAAATCGGACAGCCGGAAATGCGAGGAGGTGGGGAATGGAATCGGAACAACAGCCAATGAGAAGACAATTTCACTTGAGTGATGGTCTGCTGTTTTGTATAGTATAAAAGACTGGAGCAGGGACAGAGAGGGGTCTTTTTTCTTTGTGAACTGACTGACTTAGTAGTTTGTCAGGGACAGAAAGGTTTAGACCAAGAGCTCTTTATACTTTATCCACTTATTGTTAGAATAAAACTAAAAGTGCAAGATTAAATGTTTTTTCTTATTGCTTTATTTTAAAGAGCACGCAGGACTTGGCTCACACATAAAAGATAATAAGTTTGTAGATTGAGCCTTAAAGTCCATCAGTCACTGCATAGGTTTTGGCGAAATCTTTGTGTCTTGATAAATTGTTCTTTCAACATATTATGTATTTCATGGATTCGGGTGTTTATGATGAAAAGATTCAATCATGCAATGGCTGTGATGGTCGAGTGGTTAATGCGTTGGATTCGAAATCCAAGGTGTTTCCCCATGCAGGTTCGCATCCTACTCACAGTGTTGTACCCAGGAGCTGTTGCTTTCTTAGTGGGATTTTTCATATCATGAAGTTTGAGCAAAACATTCAATTAAAAGTTGATTTTCGAATGCAAAGCTTCCGAAGTAATTTCAAGAGTGACCCAGTTATTTAAAAGAATAAACTGTATGTCGAAACAGAAGAAAGCCAACAACGTGAATGAGGGTCAACGCACGTCATGAGTTGTTGTGAAATTTGGATTCTGGGGCGGGAATGAAGCAAAGTAAGAGGCAATACAAAACATCTAACTGCAGGTGATGAATGCCTCATTTTCAAGGATCTATTGAAAGACAAGCTGACATAATATTTCAGACCCATAGTTTGTGATTATTCCAGAATAATAGAGTCACAGAGGCATACAGATGGTGAGCAAGGAAACAGACCCCTCAGTGCCAGCATCATGCAGACGAGATATCCTAAACCAATCTATTCCCATTCGACAGCAATCAGCTAATATCCCGCTAAACCCTTCGAATTCGTAGAATCATCTAGGTGTATAACAGACTTCAGCTCTTCCACTGGCAGCTCATATCATGCACATGCGCCATCTGCGTGCAAATGTTTTCTTTTAGGTTCCTTGTACAGCTTTCAAGTCTAAACATAAACTTATGCCCTCTCCTTCTGGACTTCACAATCCGAGGGAAAAGACCTGTTCTATTTATCCTATTCCTGTCCGTCATGACTTCATAAACATTTATAAAGGTACCCCTCAGCCTTCGCTGCTTCAGGGAAAACAACCTCAACCTATTGAACCGCTCCCCATAGCTAAAATCCTCCAACCCTGGGAACACCCCTGTCAATCTTATGGGGAACGTATTCAAGTTTCACAACATCTTTCTGAGAAGAGGGAGGCCAGAATTGCACACAATATTCCAAATGTGGTCGTGCCATTGTCCTGTAAACTCGCAATGTAATCTCCCCTCTTCTGTACTCAATGCTCTGACCAATTAAAAAAAAGACCAAGGAGCTTCTTCACAATCCAATCGACATGCGATTGTACTTTCAAGGAATTATAAACCTGCACTCCAAATTCTCTTTGTTCAGCAAAACTTCCCAGAACCTTGCCATTAAGTATAGACTGCGAAAAGCTCAGGAGACCATAAATGTTCCCTGAAAAGGTCCGCAATTTTGCGCTATGTCTCTCTGTTGCAGGCGAGACAACACCAGGAGCAATGGATGCTGTCAATCATGTTCGTGGAAATCCAGGTAAAACTCTCGTGAATTGCAACAATTTTTTGAGGCCTTATACGGACATACGAGAGAGTAGAGTCGTGTAGAGAGAGCGTAGAGTAGCTTTATTTGTGACTTCTACCACATATAACTGGGACAACAAACACGAGACAGCGTTCCTACAGGACCAGTGTACCATTTGAACACAGTCTACACGACTTTACAGTCATACACAGGGCAGCATAAAGTGCACAAAATGTGCAATACCTGTAAGACTGTGCAGTAATTACTGACAAGAAAAGATAATAGAGATAATGCCTGACAAATCATAATTTAACAATGAATGATCATTAACAAAATATTGTTTTATTTGCCATTCAAAAAAGTCGTCCAGAAATAGAAAATGGAAGAGAGTGTGAACATACAGTTTTGAGAAGCTTGAAGGTTTGGGGGAAGAAGCAATTATACAGTATGGCCGTAAGAGACTGAATGTTCTTGTATTTTCTGCCAGCTTGTAGGAGTGCAAAGAATTTGAATCAAAGATGTGCGGGTTCCTCCAAAATGGTGTTCATCTTGCGGATGCAGTTCGGGTTGCAAATTTCTTTGATGGAGGGAAAAAAAGGCAACGATGATCATCTCAGCTATCATCACTATCTCCTGACGGTCCTTACGATCCGAGCTGGTGCAATTCCGAAACCAGGCATTGATGCAGCTGCTCAGTATATTCTCAATTGGTCCTCTGTAGAACGTGGTGAGGGCAGCATGTGGGAGATCGACTTGCCTCAACCTACTCAGATAATGGAGACGTTGATTTGCTTTCTTGGCTATGTAGCTTGTGTTGTGGGACGAGGTGAGACTACCCACCAGATGGACGCAAGGAAACCTGTTTCTCCACCTCCATCTCCATGGGGGAAACATCGATGTTCTGCAAAGTGAGATGGCCCTGTGCCGTCTTTAAATCAACAGACATCTCTTTCGTTTTATCCACGTTAGAGACAGGATGTTGTCTCAGCAGCAGTACTTTCACTGCTGCACCTCCTCTCTGTATGCTGACTCATCGGTCCTGCTGATGAGATCCTTTACGGTCATGCTAACAGCGAACTTAATTATATAATATGTGCTGGACATCGTTCCACAGCCACGTGAAAGCAGAATGAACAGTCGTGGACCGAGCAACAGCCCTGTGGCGTTCCGTACTCAGTGTGATGCTGTTGGAGAGTGCTGTTCGCAATCCGGACTGACATTGGCCTCCCAGTCAGTAAGTCCAGGATCCAGTCAAAGAGCGAGGCATTCAAGCCCAGCAGACACGTCTTTCCATTCAAGTGCTGAGGAATGACACTGTTAAATGTGGAACTGAATTCCATGAACAACAATCTGAGGTAGGTGTCCTTTTTTCCAGGTGTGTGAGGGCCAGATGGACGCTTGCTGAGATTGTATCATCTGTGCAGCGATTGGGACGACATACAAACTGCAGAGTTTCCAGTATGGTAGGAGGGGAGCGCAGAAGGGTCTTGATATGTCTCATCAAGAGACTCTTAACACAATTCGTCATGATGAGTGTTAACACAACGGGGCAGCAGTCATTGGGGCAAGATACTGAAGACGTATTCGACGCAGGGACGATGATACTGACTTGAAGCACGTTGGAACTATGGTACAACTCAGCGAGATCTTAAAGATGTCTGTGAAAACATCCGTCTGTAGTACATAACATCCCTCTGAACATTCTTGCAGGGATGTTATGTAGTCCAGCAGTCTTCCGTTGGTTAATTCTACATTGGGTTTTCCTCGTATCAGTCATGGTAAGAGTTAGCACCTGGTCCTTTCTAGCTGCAACATCATTTCATGGTCCAAATCATCTGTGCGGGAGGCATCACGAACCAGAAGGCGATGCTATGCTGTATTTGGTGATGGTTTTCTTACTCTTCAAAATGCTCTGCATATCAGTAAACTGAAAGAGACTGCATATTCTCTGCACGTGTGCACACGTTGTCTGTTTGATGGCCTGCTAAAGATTGGTTGTCGCTGTTGTCAATGCCATGTTGTCACGTGCTCTCAAGGTGGAATCACGGGTCCTCAGCAGTGCACGCACCTTTGTGGTCATCCACGGCTTCTGGTTGAGTAGAGAGGTGATAGTCGTAGACACAGTGACGTCTTCAATGCACTTACTAATGCAGCAAATCACTGATATCGTGTACTTCTCCAAACTGATGGAGTCACCATCGGTCGCTACTTCATTAAACACGTTTCAGTCAGTGTGTTCAAAGCATTCTTGAAGAGCAGAAATGGCTCCTCCTGGCCAGATTTGCACCTGCTTCAGAATCGGGTTGACACATCTGACCAGCTGCTTGTATGCTAGAATTAGCACAGCAATGATGTCGGCTGAGGAGCCAAAGTGCAGGCAGGCTCTGCCTGTTTGCATTGAGTATGTTTGCACAATCAAGATACAGCGTGCTCCCCCCTCTCAACGCAAAGTCCATGTGCTGAATGAATTTAGGGAACACAGACTTGAGATTCACAAGATTAAAATCTCCAGCAACAGCAAACATTCCAAAAGTCTATACACTATGCAGTCCGATGAAAGCCTTATACAGTTCACAGAATTCGTCCTGAGTCCTTAACACTGCAAGGAATATAGAGGTACACCCCGACTATAAGGACAGCAGTGATTTCCCACGGCAACGAAAATGGTCTGCATCCAAAAATCACCAACTGCACCAGTGATGAGCAGTAACTGGAGACTATCACAGAATCTTTGCATTATTTCGGGTTGATGTGGACACACAGACACCCACCTCGAGCCTTCCTGCGCTGAGCTGCATTACTGTCAGCGGGAAAAAATGTTAGTGCCTGGAACCCTGTCGGTAAGCTATGTATCCATGAAAACAAAGAAGCAGCAGTCCCTACACTCACGCTGAGAAGCCTGCCACAATGGAATGCAGTCCAATTGTTGTCCACGGAGATGACATTAGAGAGTATTATGGATGGGAGAGCTGACAAGCTTTGGTTTGCTTTTAGCCGAGCGCAAACCCCTGGTCAGGTTCGTTTTCGGCCGTTTCCTGGACAGGAGCAGTGTTTGTAGACTGTAACAGTATTTGTAAACACTGGGGGTTTCTTGTTTCCCCTGTACCTAAGAAAACTGAAATTAGGTCGGCCTCGGTCAGGAGAGGACACTGCGAGGTGAGGTGTTGCAACAGATGCTGCTTCCTGAAAGACCAAGAGCAACTCGGGGACTGTTTCAGAAGCATCCGTGGTATGCATCCCCATATCAAGTCCAATTCCCCGTTACCAGGATTTCAAATTCTCCTTCCACTCCCCCAACGACAGATCTAATCTGGAACATCTCCTCTGTCAAATTAAGTGCCGTGTGGGCGGCACGGTGGCACAGTGGTTAGCACTGCTGCCTCACAGCGCCTGAGATCCGGGCTCAATTCCCGACTCAGGTGACTGACTGTGTGGAGTTTGCACATTCTCCCCGTGTCTGCGTGGGTTTCCTCCGTGTGCTCCGGTTTCCTCCCACAGTCCAAAGGTGTGCGGGTCAGGATTAATTGGCCATGCTAAATTGTCTGTAGTGTTAGGTAAGGGGTAAATTTAGGGGTGTGGGTGGGTTGCGCTTTGGCGGGTCGGTGTGGACTTGTTGGACCGGAGGGCCTGCTTCCACACTGTAAGCAATCTAATCTAATCTAAAAAGAAATAAAGTGAAGGAAGAAGACTTCGCCTTCCAACTTAAAAACTTAAGGCTTTGACATAGAAATCATCAGGTTCTAAATCTCACACCACCCACCTCATCACAGATCCAACCCTCCCTCTCTGCCCTATACCCTGGAACTGAAATAACGTGGCCATCACCCTTCCCACCAATACGCTCCTCCTGCCACTACTGTCCAATCTCATGCTCCTCCTACCTGAACTCATTCCACACCATCCTACTTACCTGTCTCACAAGCCCTACCCTGTCATGTAATTATATTGTCAGCATCGTTCCACCTACCCAGTCCTGACTCAGGTTCCTGCTCGAAACGTCGACTCGTCTGCTGTTCTGATGCTGCGTGAACTGCTGTGGTTTTTGTTTCCAGATCCAGTTTTTTTTTTAAATCGACACTGACTTTGCAGCATCTCCTGTCCTCATTATCTCCATTTGGTGATCTTCCTGATCCTTTTTCGAAGTTGTAGCCTCCATTTCTAGTTCCTTCTCCAGAATGTACAAGCATGTTTTCTTGTTGCTTTCAATATATATATAAATTCAGTACATGAAATCACGAAGCAAAAGTGTTCAATTCGATTTAATAAGAAATTGTTGACTGTGCTCCAAGTGGATTAGATTCAGAATTATTCGTGGAATAGTGGTTGATCTCGTCCAGAAATTCTACATCTCCTGGGGCCACTTGAATGGATAGTTCATCCATTGTTCAGCAAAAACTGCCATTCAAAGCGGATCAGGTAAACTGTCAGATGGCCACACCAAAACCAAAAGACACGAATTAATAGACAGCTCTGGAAACATGAGATAAGAGATAAGCAGGATCAAACATTTACGAAATCGAAAACAAGAAAATTTGAAGCATTGTTTCATTCAGAAGCCGGACTGGAAAAGAGATCACGTGTAGAATGAAAGTCAATATAGTATCAGAGAATGTTTAGAGCGTACAATGACACCATTTGTTTTCTCCCATCTATGCCAGTTGCAAGGAAGAAGAATGGCTCAATCGGAGTAGAAACTCTGGACATCTTAACAATCGAATCTTAAAGGATATCCACTGTGCACGTTCGTAAGAAACTGTCCATTGTGTACTTAAAGTTAAAATTAATGGTGAAAAGTAAATTTAGCCCTCTGCTTGTGGTGTAACATTGTTCAGAACAATAGGTTGTTGTTGAGGCTAAAATTTAGAAAGCATTATGGATGGGGATCTTATCAATGACCTTCATTGGATCAGTTGGTATGGAGAGCTCAGCTTGAAGAACCGACTGCCAAATATTCATCTTGGCTGTCTGAACTGCATGGTTAAATATCCTCCCAGTTTAATGGGGGAAAAAAACCTTAGCTATCATTTCTAGATATTTTCATGTCATCGTGTTCAGATATGAGAAGTCACGCCATGGAGTAAATGTGACTTAAATATTGGCTCTAGCGTCAGAGATGTTGACACACGTCCGCACCAAAACAGGACTACCATAGGTATCAAATTATAACTAACAAAGCACTAGTCACTTCGACATTTCCTGTCGGTAGACTCTGTCAATGGACCGCTTCAGGCCCGATGTAACAATGGGGAATGGTGACACCTATTCGCTAGCGGATCATTTCATTATTGCTCTTGATCCACAAGCCATAATTCCTTTTGAACTTCTTATCCATCCGCATGAATAGAGTTGTATTATACACAGGTTTGCTCCACGAAAGAAACAGCGAAAACTTAATCAATGCAGACGCAAATTCAAATTGTTTCTGGTCGAGCAGAAGACAGACATGGCGATACAAAGTGAATAAAGAACACAATCAATGTTTTCTGGGAGTGAAATAAATCTACTGTGAGAATGGAATGATATATTTCGAAGAAAGGTCACATACCACTTACACAAACTAAATATTCTTGAACCGTTACCTTAATCTTCCCTTCACGTCCATCAGTGCTATAAAAATTCTCTTAGCAGATCAGTGATTTGTATGCTTTGACATTCACTCCGTCTTGTTTCTCTTGAGTACAAAGTGAAACCAAATAAGAGTAATGCACCCAATTTCATTGCAAAGACCAGAAGGAGATCGATTTATAAGAGAACAGAGATAAAGCTACGTCTGTTTTTAGACAAAACACAAAGTTGCCATTTCGACTTCAAAAAGTCTTCTCCAGAAGTCTTCACAATGAACTCGAAAGGACGAAACTGCAAGGACAAGCACAAAATGAAATGAAAAACCAAAATCCCGCGAATACACCATCCTCAAGCCCAGCAAGTCTTACTCAAATATTCTGTATTATCACTATCAACATCAGTGGATTACAAAAAAAGCCCATTCTTCAGTTGCCAACCTGTTATGATATTGTTGGTAAAGTCAGAAATATGATTCGGTTAAGATGCATGAAAGCGGGATGTATGAACTCTGAAAACAGAACAAGTGCGTGATCTGCTTTGAAGAAGCTTTGCAGTGATGAAAATGGAATGTAATTACAGTAAGAGGGCCTGAATTAATACTCAAATTCATTGCCGCACACAGGGACGCTATTCTTTTTGCGAGGTTTCTATTTAGACATTTTCTAATCATGACTGCTGTCGGGTTTGGTTTCCATTCCAGGTTCGGGTGACTGCCTGAGTGGAGTTTGCACATTCGCCCAGTTTTTTGCGCCGGCGCCCTGGTTTGCTGCCACATTCTAAACGTTTGCTGGTTATTTGGAATAGCCATGGAACATGCACGGTTACACAGATAAGGATGTGGTGACGGTCTGGATCGAATGTACTTCAGAGGATTGTTGTGGACTTTTATAGACAGACTGCTCAGTCTGCTCTTTCCTGGGTAGGTTTACATGGACAGGGAGCGGGCAGGCTCTCCTTCCCTGAGCGAGATACCTTGACAGAATACCGTTAGTTGCTCTTCCCTGGGTCAGTTACACATATACCGTAAGGTCAGTTTGCACTTCCCTGGGCGAGTTGCTTGAACAGAGTGATGACAGTCTGCTCTTGACTGCGTGAGTTCAACTGACAGAGCGGGGTCAGTGTTCTCTTTGCTCGATAATTTAAGCTGACAGTGTGGGTTCAGTCTGCTCTTCCCTGGGAGAGTTACATTGGCACAGAGGAATCAGTGTGCTCTTCACTGGGTGAGTGACATAGAAAGAATACGATCAGTATAATCTTCCCTGTGTGAATAATATTGACAGAGTGGGGTCAGACTGCTCTTCAGTGAACGACTTATATTGACCATATGGGATCAGTCTGCTGAGTTACACCGAGAGGGTGGAGGTCAGTCTGCTGTTCCCTGGGTGAGTTACGCTGACTGAGGGGTGTCAGTCTGCTCTTCACTGATTGAGTTATATTGACAGAGTGGCTTTAGTCTACGTGTCACGGAGTGAGTTATTTGGACAGTGTGGGGTCAGCCTGCTCTTCCCTGGGTGAGTTGCATTGACAGAGTGTGGTCAGTCTGCAGTGTCCTAGTGGTTCTTACATTGATGGCGTGTGGTCAGTGCACTCTTCCCTGGTTGAGTCACATTGACATAGTGGGCTCCGTCTGCTCTTTCCTGGGTGAGTTGTATTAACATAATGGAATCAGCCTGCTCCTTTCCGGATAACTAATATTCACAGATTGTGGTCAGTCTGTTCTTCCCTGGGTGAGATCGGTAAACAGTGTGGGGTTCGTCTGTTTTTGCCTCCGTGAGTGACTTTCCCAGAGCCGTGACAGTCTGCTCTTCCCTGGGTGAGTTCAACAGAAAGTGTGGTTTCAGTACTGTCGTCGCTGGGTAATTATATTGATAGTGTGGATTCAGTCTGCTCTTCCCTGTGTGAGTGACATAGGCAGACTGGGATTAGTTTGCTCTTCCCTCGCTGAGTCACTTTGACAGAATGAGGTCAGTCTCGTCTTCCTGAATGTGTTACATTGACAGAATCTGATCAGTCTGCTCTTTCTTAGCTGAGTGACATAGACAGAATGAGGTCAACCAGCTCTTCCTTGAGTGAGTTACATTGACAGAGTGGCGTCAGTCAGCTCGTTTCTGAGTGAGTTTCATTGATAGAGTGCCGTCAGTCTGCAATTTCCTCTTTGAGTTGCTTCAATAGCGTAAGGTCAGTCTGTTCTCCCCTGGTTGAGTCACACTGACAGAGTGGGCTCTTCCCTGGAAGAGTTTCCTTAACAGAATGGGGTCAGTCTGTTCTTTTCTTAGTGAGTTACATTCACAGAGTGTGGTCAGTGTGCTCTTCCCTTTGTGGGTTACTTTAGCAGAGTCGAGTCAGTCTCCTCTTCCCTGGATGAGTTACACGGACAGGGTGTGGTCAGTCTACTCTTCCGTCGGTAAGTTACGTTGACAGAGTGGCGCCAGTCTACAATTTCCTGGATGAGTTACATTGATACCGTGAGGTCAGACTACTCTTACCTGTGCGAGTTACCTTAACAGAATGGGATCCCTCTGCTATTACGTAAATGATTTATATTCACAGAATGGGGCCAGTCCTCTCTTTTCTGTGAGAGGTACATTCAGTGCCTGTAGTTTGTCTATTCTTCCATGGGTTAGTCACTGTAACAGTTTGGAGCCAGTCTGCTCTTCTCCTAGCGAGTTACTTTCACAGAGTTGCGACAGTCTACTCTTCCCTAGGTGAGATAACCAGAAAGAATGCATCAGTACTCTCCTTGCTGTATAAGTTACATCGATTGTGTGGTTTCAGTCTGCATTTCACTGGGCGAATTACTTTGAAAGTGGGATCAGTTTGCTGTTCCCTGGGTGAGTAACATAGACAGAATGGGATCAACCTGTTCATCTCTGTATGAGTTACATTGACATTGTGAGGTCAGGCTTGTCTTCCCTGCGAATGTTTCATTGACAGAATCGGATCAGTCTGCTCTTCTCTGAGTGAGTTTCACTGACAGAGAGGAATCAGTCTGCTCTTTCTTGGGTGAGCTTCATTGATAGCGTGGGGTCATCCTTCTCTGTCAGGGTGGAGTTACATTGACAGTGTGGGGTCTGCCTGCTCTTCCCTGAGTGAGTTACATTGACAGAGTGGTGTCAGTCTACTTTTCCGTGGATGCTTACATTGATAGAATGCGGTATGACAGCAATTTCCTGGTTGAGTTGCATTGATAGATTGAGTTCAGACCGCTCTTCCCTGGGTAACTTATTTGACAGAGTGGGTCAGTGTGTTCTTCTCTGGTTGAGTTACATTGTCAAAATGGAGTCAGACTGCCCTTCATTACATTGACAGTGTGGGGTACGTCTGCTTTTCCATGGATGTGTTATGTTTGCAGTGTGTGGTTAGCCTGCTCTTTCTTGAGTGAGTTACATCGACAGGTTGGCGTCAGTCTGCTCTTTGCTGGGTTAGTTATGTTAACAGAGTGGTTTACGTCTGCTCGTTACTGAGTGAGTTATCGTGGCGGGTTGGCGTTTGTCTGCTCTTACCTGGATCAATTAAATTTACATGATGGCGTCAGTCTGCTTTACACTAGATCAGTATCATTGAGTGACCGGCGTCAGTCTGCGCTTTCCAGTGTGAGTTTCATTGACAGAGTGGGTCAACCTGCCTTCCTTGGATGAGGTACTTAGACAGTATGTCGTCAGTCTGCTCGTTCCCGGTTGAGTTACATTGACAGATTAGCATCTGTCTGTTCTTTCCTGAGTGAGTAACATTGACAGAGCCGCGTCAGTCTGTTTGAGTTACATTGACAGAGTGGTTCAATCTGCTCTTCCTTGGTCAATTGACAGAGAGAGAGAGTGGGTTCAGTCTGTTCTTCCCTGGTTGATGGACAGAGGCAGCATGTGGTCAGTCTACTCTTCCCTGGATGAGTTAAGTTGACAGCGTTGTGTCAGTCTGTTCTTCCCTTGGTGATTTGCACTGAACGTGTGGGGTCAGTCTGCTTTTCCCCGGCTGAGGTACCTGTAGAGACTGGGGTCTGTCTCTCTTCCCTGCTCTTCCACTTCAGTCTGCTCTTCCCTGAGTGCGTTACATTGATAGAATGGTGTCAGTCTGCTCTTTCCTCGGTGAGTTAAATTAACAGAGCGGTACAATCTGCTCTTAACTGGGTCAGTTGCATTGACAGAGTGGCGTCAGACTGCTCCTTCCTGAGTTCGTGACATTGATGGAGTAAGCTCGGTCTGCTTTTCTCTCAGTGAGATACATTGACAGAGTGGGCTCCACCTGCTCTTTCCAGGGAGAGTTACTTTGACTGAGTTGTGTCAGGATTCTCTTTCGTGGAAGAGTCAAACAGAAAGATTGGGGTCAGTATTCTCTTGGATGGAATATGGTTAGTCTGCAATTTCCTGGTTGAATTGCATTGACAGGCTGTGTTCAGAACGCCGTTCCCTGGGTGAGTGGCACTGATGGAGTTGGCCAGTCTCCACTTCTGTGGTTGAGTTACATTGTCAGAGTGGATTCAGTCTGCTCTTCTCAGGATCAGTTACCTTACCAGAGTGGGATCAGTCTGCTCTTCTCTGGGTGAATTACATTGACAGAGTGAAGTCAGTCTGTTCTTCCCTGAGAGCGTTACCTTACCAGAGTGGGATTAGTCTGCTCTTCTCTGGGCGAGTTACATTGACAGAGTAGAATCAGTCTGCTCTTCCCTTAGACCGTTTCTTTGACAGCTTTCACTTCCCTTACTGAGTTTTATTGACAATGTGGTGTTAGTTTGCTCTTTTCTGGTTGAGTTACATTGAACGAGCTGTGTCATTCTGATCTTCCCTGGAGAGTTACGTGGACTTGTTTGGGTCAGTCGGCTGTTCACCGGGTGAGGTAAAAAGGCAGTGTAGGGTCAGTCTGCTCTTCCCCGGGCGGTTACATATACATATGGAGTCAGTTTGTTCTTTCCTGAGTGAGTTACATTGACAGTATGGGGTCAGTCTGCTCTACGCTGGGTGAGATACATTGGAAGAATGGCGTCAGTCTGCTCTTCCCTGGGTCTGTGGCATTGACCAAATGGGTCAGTCTGCGCTTCCCAGGGTGAATTATATTGACAAAGTGGGGTCAGCTTACTCCACCCTGTGTGAGTTAAATTGACAGAATGATGTTGTTCTGCTGTTCAGCAGATGAGTTATTTTGACAGAGTGGGGATAGTCTGCTCTTTTCTGGGTGAATTACACTGACAGGGATATTTCACTCTGTTCTTCACTGGATGAGTTGCACTGAGTATGTGGTGTCAGTGTGCTATTCCCTGAATGGCTTACATTGACAGAGCGCGGTCAGTCAGCACTTTCCTGGTTGAGTTATTTATCGACTCGGTTCAGACCGCTCTTCCATGAGTGAATTATATTGTCAAAGTGGAGTCAGTCTGTCCTTCTCGGGGAGAGTTGCATTGACAGAGTTGAGTATACCTGTTCTTCCAGGATGAGTTACACTGACAGAATTCGGCCAGTCTGCTCTTTCCAAGGTGAGTTTACATTCATAGAGCATCATTGGTTACTGATTTTTACTGACTCGAAAATTTTCCAAGGGTCAGTGGTTACTGATTTACTTTGGATCGAGTAACAGGGAAAAAAAAACTAATGAGCTAATGGTAAATTATTGGAAATGTAGATTAGCAGAGAGATCTTGGTGTCATTCATATACATCCCATAAAGTTGTCGCACAGGCTGATAAAGCTGATAGAGGCATACAGTGTGCTAACTTTAATTGGTAAAGGGATTGATTTTCACAAGCCGTGTGTTTGCACTTGTAGCTTTTCGTATAGTTCAGGTCCACGCTCTTTAGGAAGGCGGTGGAAGCATTGGAAAGGCCATCAGGGGAAATTTACCAGCATTTTTCCTGGTGTGGAGGGAAGGTCTGATGAGGAAAGGCTGAGAGACTTGAGGATTTTTGTCACTGAAGTGAAGAAGGTTGAGCGATGTCTTATTTGAGATATGCACGATGATCCGATGATGGTTAAGGTAGACAGTAAGTATATATTTCCTTGGATGGAGATGGCTTGGACGAGGAGACATAGCTTCAAATTGAAGAGTGATAAGAGACCACACCTGCGCACAACACTGCACAATGCTCGAGATGAGGTCTCACTAAGACCTTTCAGCTGCAGTAAGACATCTTTACATCTGTCACATTTGGACTCAATAAAACAACTTTTGCCTTTTAGTTTCTGATCATTTTCACTACAGATTATTTTCTACTTGTCTTCGAAGTTTTACAGAGTGGGATAAGGCTCTTCTGCCCATTGTGCATTGCGGCTTATCAGAGAGCCACCTATTGTCTTCCCAGTTTCCAGCTTTGGCACAAAGTTTTGTATGCTCTGATATTTCCAGGAAAAATGTCAATGAGGTGGTCCCGTAATCTAAAATGACGCAACAATGGGACTGAAGTTTGACTATGTCACAATGAATTGTAACCACCTGAGGAACGCATCCTCGTTTACCCGCAAACAGGGAGACACACAGACAGATACTACGAGAGTGTCAGTGGCCTCGGGACTCTACTAGCTCCATGTGCTCCAGAAACGCTCTCCGTCTCCAATCATAATTTCTTCTGACAATAGGCAACGTTTGGTTAAAATTCATGCCAGTTCGACAGCAATGAGAGCCGTTGTGGTGAACTGGTATTTAAAATGAACAACAGAACCAAATCCAAGTTTCAATTTCTAAAGCGGAAAAAAGTCATCCCTGCAGCATCATAGAGAGAGGCGCCACCATGGACCACGTTTAAAAAAGCAATTGTACTCGAAGTAGGAAGGACTAGAGCATACACTCTTCTCATCCAAAGTTGAATGCGTTACCCATTACGCCACAGGTCCAAAGCACATATGCAATGCTGACAGCTTGTCGATGTATAATATAATGGACTTTCACAGAATCAGAATTAATAAGGTGAAAAAGCAGCCAAGACAATCACCGTCAATACTTCACTTCGAGGATTCAAATTCGTGAAGTAGTGCATTTGACTGGCAAAGGAAACACATTTGTCCTCAGGTACCTGCTTCAGGTTCACCTCTTTCTCTGCTGTAAGTTTCCATCATTTTATTTACAGTCCCGACGTGATTTCATGATTCACTCTCATGTAAACAGTCATAGTCTCTTCTGGTCAAGACCGAGGACAAACTGACCAAGAGACCACTGATCATTTCTAGCCCGGGATGTGGAATTAGACGAGGTGAGCGACTACTTTTATTGGCGCCGCCCCTTCACTGCAAACTAGCGCCTCACAACGACCCGTTGTTCGCATCAGCCTGTTTTGTACCTTCTTGCAGTGCAGTTGCTGTCCAATATCAGATAACCACAGCTTGCCTTTTTCAGTTTGAACCCCAAGGCGATACTATGAACTGTTTGGAAATTTGAGAGAGAAAGATTGCTTTCAAAGTAGGTTATGTTGTGAAGAACAGGAACGAGAGTGTGTACAAGTCAGGTCGCCAGGGGTATTGTCAGCATCATTGGGGCTGTCTGCGAAGGAGTCCGAGGTTGTATCGCCAAGGCCTGAATGCAATCCCAGTTAGGAAAGGAAGACTTATTTCATTTCATCCGAATAAAAACAAGTTCCTCGTCAGACACCGAACAAAAACCCAGATCCAGCCACAATCAGTCCAGTGTTTATTGTATTTTATTTAGAAGGACAATGACAGGACATATACGGGGAATCTATCATGGCAAATGCCCCTCCAATCAACACATCTTTCTGAGTTGCAAATATTCGGTGTTCCTTCAGTGTTGCTGGTTCTTAATCCAGGAACTCAATCTCTTGCGGTTTCATGTCTTTACCTCCATGCTAAGCAATTGAATAGTTAACAAAAGTAACTCATCCCTTCCATCGCAGGGTTAATTAGGGATGGGCAGTGAATCTTATCGCATTGAAAGACAACTACGTTCCAGAAATGCATTTTAAATAATTGCATGTTCCAATGCATCGTCTGCAAGCGATCGGAAATAAGTTGAGAAGTGGCACAGGGTAAAGAAATAAAAGTCAAAGCCATTAATGACTGGGAGACATGAGGCAAGATGTGAGTGTGGAGCTGGTGGTGCAATGCTCAGTATAAGTGTTGTGTGATCAGCTTTTATGCCCACTGTTTGCAATGACTCATACGCCATTGCTGGTCAATTCACCACAATGAGCCTGTTCCTCTTGGTTTGAAAATCTCTGCGTGTTTATTATTAACGCGGTTAATGGAACACGAGAGGATGAATACATCCTCTTTATTCTGTCAGTTTAACCAGCTGGAAATATTAGATGGAATTCAAAGCAAGACGAGATTGTCTTTTTCTGCGTGTTTTCAGAGGAGAATGCTCAGCCATGAAATATCTTTCTTTGAAAAAGCAGAGTTTGATTGCAATTCATATGAAGCAACGTTGATACAGAAAACACATTTTCGAATTCCTGTGATCAAATGGTTGAGAAATTGCACATATGGTCGACAAAACTCGCTTTTTGCATGGCGCCGTGAATTACCCGGTTATAACACCTCCCATCACTGTGCTGCCTTCTGATTGTATTGAAAGACCATTCTTTCTTACAAGTGTTGTGTTGCTGATCGAGCAACTCAGCGTTCTTTTTGAATTCCAGGATATTTTGATTTGGCATTCCTGCTTCTTTTTTCTGGTTTATTTCCAGTCGTGTATGTTGTTCTTTCTAACTATTATTTTAACCTGGAGATTCTTCCAACTGTTCCAAAAGCAGGTCTGCTTCTCCTCCCCTTATTCCACTTCCTTCATTCCCAGTTTGGTAGGAATTAAGAGGTGAGGCAGGAGACACTGCAGAATTACCGGGGAATGATGTGATAATGGCACAGACACGACGAGCCGATCACTCTCATTCTCTGCTGTCACCATTCATTCGAAATATACCAACAGTAAACACATCCTTGTTCTCCTGTAGCTGTCATGTCATCAGTTTAACTTCGAAAGAGTCATAATATTTAGGGAAAGAAGTGTCTCCTTGCCTCAGTTTGAAGTGTCAAATGGATTATCCGCAGAATGTGAACCTACTTCGACCGAATCCAGCCAGGTGCCAAAAAGCCTCGCATCAGCTCTACTCTCAAGCTGTCTCTGAATGACAGCCTTTTCAAAGAGCAGAAATAGGAAATGAGGGATATGGACAGACACGAAACCGACAGAGTGAGAGAATGTGAAGGAGGCTCAGGAGGAGACACAGAGAAAAATTGAGAAAAAAAACAGAGACATATATTAAGGGAAATATGGAAAGAAACAATTCTCCATTCGACGTGACTGCTAACTGAAAGAAAGGAAAAGGAAAATGTCTCCAATTAAACGCAGCCTTTCACCAGTTCAAGTAAATGGAAGCAGCATGGCAGCCGATTAAGTCCTTTTAGGTTTGTAATTTCGATGGTTGTACGCTCAAGACAGTATTCTGCTACGATAGTTAAAACTGATCACTTTCCCAAAAGTATAATGTAGAAATATATATCTAACCAGGTTCTGTTAATCTGAAAAAAGATATGCATCTCTCCACAGATGTTGCCAGGCGTACTGAATATCTCAATCAATTCCCGTTTTTAGTTCATATTTCCAAAGCATGCATCTTTTTGATTTCTGTTAACCTGAATAACGTTTTCACAAAATCAATCACCTGCCAGGTTCGGAAATGTGGTCAGAGATACTGGTAGCATGGGACATTTGCGTAATGAAACATCCATTCCCTGACCGAGAATAGAACCAATGCAGCGGCGGTGACAGCTGCAAATCCTAACTACTAGATTACGAGGGTCGAAGAGAGACGCTCTTGTAATTATTCTCAATGAAACGGCTTTTACCTTTTCATTTCTGATCAGTTTCGCTGCAGATTGATTTCTGCTAGTCTTCAAGTTTTGCAGAATGGAAAAGCCCATTAGGCCCATGCTGCAGGGCGCTTCAAAGACATTTATCTATTCTATTCCGAGTTTCCTGCTTTGTTCTATAAGCTTACATATTCTGTTGATTCCAGTGCAAATGTCAATGATAGTCTCGCTTTGATGTTTAATGGCACAACAATGGGACTGAAGTTGACATTGTCTCACTGTGTTGTAATCTCCATGAGGAACCCATCTCGTTTTGTCTCACAGAGTAAGAGCCACAGACACATATGCCGAGAGCGGCAGAGGTCTTAGGATTAGACCAACTCCTTGTGCTTCCAAGTGCTGTCAGCTCCCACACACAAGTTTATGCCCCACAAGGCAGCTTTTGGTGAAATGCAAGCCAGTCCTACCGACAATGAGAGATGTTGTTGTGAGCTGGAGTCTAAAGTGGTAGAAAGATGAAAATGTAAATTCGAAAGCCTAACCATTCCGTTCCTGACAAACAACAGGTAAAGGGAACGAACCAGCATGCTGCATCCTCGCGATGTTCGATTCGAATCAATAATCCTCTAACTCGGCGTCAGACACGTTACCCATAACGTCACTGGCCCAAAGACCAGGCATGACTGCGATAGCATGTCTAAATGTAATGTTAACATCCACATCGGGGAAACAGCATTCACAAGGTGAAAAATTAGCAAACATAAATACCATCACTGCTTCAGTTGCAAACATTACCTAAAACTGCACTTGTGTATTTGGAGTTTTTTACATTCCAGATCCTGACCAAATTCAGTGAGAAACATTTGGTCATTTCAAGCCCGTCGTCCTGAATGAGACGAATTGAACGACGCCTTTATTGATGTCGACCTATCAACGGAGCTGAAAACGAGATCCGGTTGCATCAGCTGCCACATAGTTTCCTGTAATACATTTGCTGAACAACATCAAATTATTACAGCTTTGCCTTCTTCACATTGAAACCCAGGGCGATAATATGAACTGTTTGCAAACTTGCGAAGAGAAACACTGCTGATAAGGTGATTAGGACTTGAAGATCAGGCACTAGAGTTGTGCAGGTCAGGCCCCACAAGTCAGAATCAGTGGAGATTCGTGCTCGGGAGTCTGAGTTTGTATTGCCCAGATCTGGATTTAATTCCCACTCAGAAATTGAAGGTTTAATTCTCTTTTTGTGAATTATCCGAAAGACAACTAATCCCTGGTTACGCATAGAACACACACACGAATCCTGCCAGAACAATCCAGTGATTGTTTGCAACTACCCAGAAGGGCAATAGCAGCAGGGACACGGGAAAACCATCACCGCAAATCCTTCTCCAAGTATCTCGCCTTTCTGAGTTGAAAATATCCCACTGGTCCTTCAGTGTGGCTGAGTCTAAATCCTTCCCTCATGTCGCCATGCCTGATCTCTGTACTGAGCACATCCAGGATTAGATTAGATTAAATTCCCTACTTTGGAAACATGTCCTTCGGCCCACCAAGTCCACACCGACCCTCCGAAGAGAAAACCTGCATAGTAACTCACCATCTCTATCTCTGGCATAACTTGGGATGGAATGTGCATTCTATCCCATTGACTGATGACTGTCTCCGAGTAATGCGTTTCAGAAAGCTGCAGTTTATGGGGAGACACCTGCAAACGCTACGGAATAAATTGAGAAGTGGAAAGTCTGAGGGGAAAAATTGACAGGCAATAATGACTGGGAAGCATGAGTCAGCAAGTGAGTGAGGAGCTCATTGTCGGTGTCAGAATGTACTGCCAGGGAGCACAGTGACTCGCACAATATTCCTTGGCAACTCACCACAATGAGCCAATTGCTCCTGGTATGACATTCCCCCTACGCATATTAACGCAGTTGAAGGGACCCGAGAGGATGGACACATCCTCGTTATCCAACAAGTTTAAACAGCCGAAGGCATCAGATTTGAACAAAAGCAAAAATAGATTGTCTCTTACTGTGCACTTACAGTGGAGAATATCCAGTTGTGAAGTCTTCTGCAACAGTGGTCGTTGATATAATTTTTCACTGAGTAACTGTGAAAAAGAAAAAAAAAGTGTCTGAGTTACTGTGACCGAATGGTTAAACAAATGTACAATTGGTTTTGAAAAGTCGAGTTTGGGCAGTCGTTGTGGCTTATTCAGTTGATGTTCCTGTCAATAAAGAGGCGATTATGGGCTCATATCCCGACATCACAACCTGCGTAGATCTTTCGTAAAGAACAGAGTACCTTACCTCACACGTGGTTCGGGTGGTGGTGGGATTCAATCTCATGAGTATACAGTTTAAATACAACGCCTTCGGCCGCTCTATCATGCTGCCACACAAAACCGCACGACCACGCTTTTAATAACGATTGTTTCAGGGTCGCCTCAATTCAGGTACATTTCCCCATGCACATTCCATGACGAAATTGACCTAAGTCCGAATACATTTATGAGGATGTTGCAAGGTTTGCAGGGATTGGAATGCAGTGTGATACGAAATAGGCTGCTATAATTGACCCTGGAGCTTGAGCCCTCAGTGTTGGGCTGACAGAAGTTGATATCATCAAGACGGTGATGTGTAGACTAAATCGTCAGTGAATATTTCTTCACAAGGCAGGCAATTTCAAAGCTAGAGAGCACAGGTTTAAGGTGAGAGTGGTAAAATTTAAAATGTATCTGAGGGACATTTGTTTTCACACAGAAATGAGTTTCCAGACAAAGTGGTGGAGTCTGGTACACTCACAATATTTCCAAGACATGTGGATCGGTACATAGACAGAAAGGGTGAAGAGGTAGAAAGGACAGATTTTGGTAAATGGTGGAGATGAATTTCGAATATCTGGTCAGCAGGGACGAGTTGCATCGGAGGGTCTGTTTACGTGCTTCGCCCCTCTGAGATGCTGCAGAGGCGAACAGTAGTTTTAATAGGTTATTGACAGGAATAAAGGAAACTCATCACTCGCTCAGCGTGGTGCTAGTTTCCGGAAGATGGTTGGTTCAAATCCAGCAATAGATGAAGATTTTTCGGTCTTAGGGTGACAATGACAATTCTTCCTGACACAATTCCAAGTTCTCATTGAAGAAAATTGGCTGAAGAAAATACCTCACGAATCCTGTTACCCGCTCAGCTTCCCAGCGAATCCAAAAACTGACAACACTTAACGTGAAACAGAAGCAGAACTGACAAAGAGATTTTATTTTCCGATACAGTAATGCATGCATGCTGTCTGTGAGGTGGAGCGAGTCGTCTGGGTCATGAACTGCTCACACAAATAATAGCGAGGCAATTCGAAACAGTGCTTTCAAAGTACCGGCGACTTAGTGCACCACTACTTTCCTAAAAGTGCTCAAGTAACATAAATTAGAACAGAATAATAATGGACCATAAAAAATAAAGATGAAAAATTACAGTTCCGATTGGATTAGGTTAACGATGCCCTGGTGGCTCCATTGGATAGAGAGGGCTGATTACCAGCCTGCCTCATCAGGACCGAAATGAAGAAGCTGAGAAATGTAACCAAGTTTCACATCGCGATTGCCCTCCTTTCCGCGAGTGGATTCAATGCATGATCTGATTTCACATCAACAGGGAAATAACTGTCTCCATTCACTTTCAGAGAAAACGGTGAACAACGCAAATTGTCTGGTATATCAAAACCTGAGGCACCCTGCTTGGATCCTCTTTAGCCGCGGGCCTTTCGAGCTGGAGGGAAATGTGGTGACCACAGCAGTAGGGGAAACAGCGTGGACACTGACATGGTGGTTGCTTTGTGCTCTGCCACATCACAGCGTGGTTTAGACGAAATGACTGTTCAGCTTCAACAAAACTCATCCCTGCAAAACGTTGCCAGGCTAATCCATTAGCACTAGTGGCAGCGCAGTGATGCAAACCCAAGCCTTCTTGAGAAGGGGAATCTGAAACCAGAGTCTCAGATTGCTAAGCCAACTGAGCACAACGGCAAAAACCGGATACACTGGAGCGTGCGCCTTATGATTCCCTGCAGCAAACTCACACCAGTTCTGCAGAGTAAGCGGTGGAAAGGAATTCCTCCATCTGAGCCTTCGTGCATGTTTTTCTCATCAGCAAACCTGGCTTTGAATATGCTTGCACATATCTGCTGCCATGGTGAAAAGGAATGCAATTCCGATTAATTGCTTTGTGAAACGTTGATCAGTTGAGCTCCTCAGATAAAGTGAGCAATAGAGATGATGAAGTACTCCTGCCAGGAACGCCGAGTCTCCTGCTGTTCGAATGAACTGAAAAACTGTTTTAACACCGGAATACGAGAACGGCAGAACACGTAGCGAGGTTATTCGAAACCCGGTGCAAGTAGGAGTTACAACTTTACTTGCCATTTTCCATAATGGTGCATTTTTCCAGCAGAGCTGTGAGCAACTGCCGCCTGGCTGCAAGGTGAGTTGCAAACCTGCGTGGGAATCGAGGAGATGCAACTCACTTATTGTCGGTAAATCGAACAGTTCTTACTTTGAGGTGTACAAAAATCAATTTCTACACATATTCAGGAATGTCAATGGTATTGTGAGATGTCAAAGAGGTGCCCATTGTACGTGATTGTTCTTTGTTCGAGGTGTGAAAAGTTTTCCCTCTTTAGTCGCATTCACGTTTCTTGTTGATGACTGAATCAGACAGAGGGTGTTTCACCAGAGCTGCACTTGACTGGCATTCCTCTCCCTTACTGTCATACTTTCCTGTAACTCTGTGAGAACAATAAAAGAAAACGCATACGATGTCATTCGGCAGACTGTCTGCGATTGCCACATTTCCAGTTACAACATGGCTTATATTTCAGACCACATGTTAATATTAGTAACTGTCTGAGAGCAAGTGTCAAGAGTTCATCTGAGTCTGTAAATATTTCCATTCCTGCTGTTGACTGAATAAGCTTTAGCCATGCCTGCGGCTTAGAAATTCGAATGTGTGAACTGCGACAAACTATGATTTAGGATTTATGCTTTTAGTTCATAGATGTTCAGAAATGCCAGTCAGCGTCCACATTAAGTGTATCAGAGCCTATTTTCGGATGTATTAGACAGAGACGTACATCATGAATCCAGTGTCTGCTGTGACAGAAGCAAATGAGTGCTCTCCTTTTCGCTTATCCAGGCCACCTTCGCATGGAAAGCAAATGTGTTACTGTTGTTACAGAAATGATCAGTGACCGGTAACTGTGCCCTTAAAGTAGATGACCGTAGAAGGTGTACAAATTTACGCATATATTTGAACAGGGAGGAGAGAAACGTAGTCGAGAGTGTGGTTCTGGAAAAGCAGAGCAGATCATGCAGCATCAGAGCTGCAGGAGAAACAGCATTTCTGGCAGGAGCGCTTCAACATCTCCAGTCATCACTTTATCTGAGGAGAGACATTGAACAAAGTTTTACAAAGCAATTAATTGGAATTGTATTCCTTTGCACCACGGCTCCTGATATGGGTGAGCAAATTCAGTGTGAGGTTTCCTGATGTGAACAACAAGCATGAACGCTACATTCCTGTAAATCCAAAAGGCTACCACCAAGGGAAAAAATTTGCTTTTGCCTGGTTTTGAACCCAGGACGTTTCGAGTGTGACACAAATGGAGCAATGATGTCACGACAGTGCAGCCGTGCCTGCTAATCTTCATACAGCCCTGGAATTGGTGCCAGCTCAACGCATTACCTTCCTGTTTTGAGTAGACTGATGTTGTCCTGGTTTTTAGAATGATTGAAAAAATAAAGAATATCACATGGAAATGCTCAGGAACTATGGACAAACATGTTGCAAGGTCTGCAGAGTTTGGACAATAGGGTGAAGCCGAAAAGGCTCAGATAATTTTCCTTGCAGCGCCGAGGCAGAGGAAAGTTCACAACTGCACTCTGAATCAGGATGGCCAGCAGTGATGTAGACATCGCTACATATTCACTACCACTGCGAAGAGAAACTTGAAAAGAAATTCAAGCAGCAGTTATTTGGAATTATATTTCTATCCTCCACTAGAGTAGTATTGGGAGACTCAATTAAAACAAAATGTTTTGCTGATGAGACTGCACTCAAGCCCCATCCACCATGATCTGTAAAGAGGGGACAACAATGTTTCTTCTCAGCTCTGAACTGGGCCACTTTCGCACAAACAGATACAGCTACTCTCCAGAAAAGAGGTCCTGCCGGATCATCAGTGCTGGAAACATCCATGCATATTCAGAACAATGAAGAATACATATCGAATAAAATCGTATCAGGCAATTAATTGGACATGTATTCCCTTTCCCCAAAACAGCTCGAATGGGCAGGGATATTCAGAGTACGTTTTACTGATAAGGACAGAAAGCAGTTTCCTCCTATCTTCACACACAAGCCTATCTTTCTTTCTGTCTGGACTTTTGAAGCATCGATCCTCCCAGTGGGTGGTGAAGGTGATAAATGCTCCACTTTAGAAACACGGTGGGGTCAGAGACGCGATCCACCTGTCCTGCAGCGGGGAGTGTATTGCTCAGAACAGGTCGGGTTGCGGTGCGGGATTCAAACGAAGCGCGATGACATATAGGCACGGTATAACAGCTGCTAGCACATGTGGAGAGGTTTGGGGGGATTCGGACTCACTCCGGGAAAATAACTGCATCCTAAATTCAGAGGAAGTAAGTATGACAGGGAGAGGATGGAAAATGGGTTTGAGAATGATATTAGCCATGATCAAATGGCGGAGCAGACTAATGGTCTGAAAGCACAAACCGTTCTCTTATGCCTTGCAATCTCTGGCCATCTGATATCTGAGGAAATAGAAACAGAGTTATTTGATCAGTTCGAAGTCCTGGGCAAAGTGAAAGATGGAACAGGTCGGATACAAAATTGGAGACTGGGGAAACGGTTGGATAGGAGATAATAAAAGAGATGCTTAATATAAAGTTGGAAGTCAGGAGACATTCAATAAAAAGGAAAGAAGTGCAAAGGCAGAGGGAGATGGACATGGAAGAAGAAGTGTCACTCGTCCCGAAGTCTTAAATACGTTTCCATTTCCAAGATGCTCCCACACCTGCTGAGCTTTTCCAGCAATTTCATTTGTTGATTCAGAAACAGAAGATGGGAGTGATCCTGGACCAATCAGCACTCCCATGCTCTGGGGATATTTGACTTACCTGTTCAAATTGATCACTCCTGTCCCACACTGAAACCTCAAAATCCTGCCCCACCCCCACCCTCGTTACTGACAATAAACTGTTCATTACATTAAACACAAAAATAGCAATTGCAAAACGTTCAGGGAGAGTTCACTTCGGTTTCCATCAGAACATTCTGAATCAATTAATTTTGGTTCAGGATACATGTGACACTGAGCCGTCTCTCTCAGACCCCGAGCAAGTGGTAATTCGCTTTCTGTGTCTTCGCACGGTTGGTGTAAAATCTCTCGTTTTGGAAGGGCCATCATTCATAGTAGTTTCGGCTGCACTGATAAAGTTGTCTCTGGCGCCTCCAGTAAAATGGAGACAATATTCTTTCAGAAAATGATGTGTCATCAAAAGCAGGAGGAGAGACTGTCAACGAAAGCAGCAAGGACAGTCGCCTGCAAATGTCGAAAGAAGAGCCAGAATTCTATTACACAGTGAAAGCGTCCACTGTGAGTTTCGAACCAACAGCCCTCAGATTAAGCATTGCACAGTGCATCGATTTACCTCATCAAGCATGTCGCACCACGGATCAGTTTGCCAGTCCACTACGAGCATAATTCACCTGACAGAGCAATTTGTTCGGATCCAGTTCATGACTCCCAGTCACGCCTTTTACTTCTGTTGCCTCTTCAAACATAACAAACTGTTTAGCACTTGTCCCGGGATTTAAGTTTCAACCTTAATGTTTTCATATTTTTACACACATACTTATGTCGCCGAAGTGATTTCTAGTACCTCTGGCAGACAATAAGTCAGTCGATAAATTACCTCAGGAAACCCAATTATTTCAATTTAAAGTGTTAGGAATTTCCCATCTGTTGACGAGACAGAGTCCTCACAATCAACATTTTCTTCGTTCTTCCTGCCTAAAGGTTTTACCATTTCTTATTGTCTTGACAGGAGTTTTGTTTATAACACGTTTCAAGAACAGGAACAATCTTTCAATGTCCTGAAGCTGTTTACGATTTACAATGGATGTTTTGAACCTTTCACACGGGAAGAGCGGTTACTGAGGAAGGAGTTTCCATGAGCTGTGTCCCAGAGCTGGGCAGGAAGCCGTTAAATCAAGCTGCAGTGGCCGCTTTCTGTTGGCATCGGGGGCTTGGAGAACGTGGTGTTGCATGTAAACGTCTTACTCCCTGCGGACTCGGGGTGAATCATGGATGAGATTTCTTGGTTACAGTGTCGGCACATGGTCAGTGTCAATGCTTTAGCCAAAATATTTGTGGCTCTGTGCCCTGGGTGGGCTCGAGCCACCAATCTTTGAGCCAAATGCGCTGACTATTTGAGACACAATAAATGGCATCAAAACTGACTATGCAGATATCCGAAAGCAAAGTAGGCGAAGGGATTAGATTAGACTTACAGTGTGGAAACAGGCCCTTCGGCCCAACAAATCCACACTGACCCGCCGAAGCGCAACCCACCCATACCCCTAACCTAACACTATGGGCAATTTAGCTTGGCCAATTCACCTGACCTGCACATCTTTGTGACTGGGGGAGGAAACCGGAGCACCCGGAGGAAACCCACGCAGACACGGGGAGAACGTGCAAACTCCACACAGTCAGTCGCCTGAGTCGGGAATTGAACCCGGGTCTACAGGCGCTGTGAGGCAGCAGTGCTAACCACTGTGCCACCGTGCCACCCACAATAAGGAGACTTCGGACAGCAGGGACTCTTGTCGTAAATTTTCGTAAAATCCCTATTGTGTGGAAGTAGGCCGTTCGGTCTATGAAGTCCACACCAAAGCAGTGAAGATTATCCCAACAAGAAACACTTCTTAATCGATCCCCTTATAGTTTCTCGCAGCTAAATAACCTTAACTCCACACACCTTTACACGTTGGGTATTTTTCCATTTGCCATTCCACCAAAACTACGCAGCTTTCATACTGTGGGAGGAAAATCACATGGGACGAATGCAAGCTCCATACAGACAGTAACCACAGGCTGGAATTGAACTGGGTCCCTGGCACTGTGTGGCAGAGGTGCATAGCATGTTTTTTCTTCCGTCAGCTCACTGGGTTCAAGATAAATGACAATTAAACAACTCAGGCAAAGCTTTGAAGCATATATCGTCCCTTGAAGTACGTTTTTCCTTGAACATGAACCACATTCCAAAGTACATACATTGCAAAAGAACCACTTGAACCTTAAGATTTCATCACGAATAACAACAAGTTCAGAATTACGTGCGGCAAAAGGAGTAAATGAGCTTGAACATAGTATGGAGGGGAACGTTCGCGTGGTGGTGTTCCCGGGTACCTGCTGTGGAGGTTGCGGTTTTGGACTGAGATGACGAATTCAGAAATAACACCAGGTAATACATGCACATGTTTATTTCAAAATAACAAGATTTCGGACCATCGGCCCTTCATCAGGTGAAGTGAGAGGGAATAACACAGAACACTGAATTTATGGGAATAGAGATCAAGGGCAGACAGATCAAAAGATCAGGCAAATTGTGTGATCGGAGTGACAATGACTTAGTCTCTGCAGGTGAACAAGAGTGTCAGACAGTGTGAGTAATGTGCCAATAACTGAATTCCAACAGAATCGATGACCTATGATTCAATTAAGTGAGACAGAGAGATAATTACAAAACGCTAAAATAAGGTCGTACAGGAGACAAATCAAAGCACTGGAATGACATGGAACAGGAATAGAAGCAACTGGAAAACTGCTCCACTCAAAAAAAAACACCAGAGGAAGGGTCACCAGATCCGAAACATTAACACTCATGTTTCTCCACATATGTCCCCAGACCAGCGAAACACCTGCTCCCTTCGCCACGATGCCCGTTCTCCCACCCCACCCAGTCATCCTTGCACTTGCTCCTGGTTTACAGCATTCCCAGTTCTTCTGATTTATATTAGGCTAGAGTCACATGCCGCGTGTTTGACCCAAGTTATCAGTAAGCCAATATTGAACAAAGTGATTAAGATAGAGAGCCCATAACAATTGGTCACGGTGATGGTGTGAAAACAAAACAATAAGGAAGATTTCACAGACACAGAACAGTGTGGTTGGTTACATGTGGTGTGACATGAACCGAATATCATTGTTAATGCCATCACCACGGCTAAGGCAGTTGGCTATCCAATGCTGTCTGGCGATTTTTCGTTCTTGTGAATCTCGAAAACCGCATTGGCCGACATTTAGTCGAAGATTGAAAACCAAATATCCGTGATTGCTGAACTCTTCCCCGACTGGGTGTGAATAATCCTTTCTGGCAAATGCCGTTACCATTCATCTATTGCCACACCGTCTGCATAGTCTCGCCAATATACCATTACTGGTTATCTTGTGGTATCTTGTGGTATCATTGCCTGCAGCATATGTGACAAACAACATTGCCTGAGTCACATCAGTACCTGTCATGTACGTGGTGCGTGGTGTACCAACGGGTGATGATAGTGTCCATGTCTTGCAGAAGTTGCGAAGTCATGGTGCTGTGTTGTTGTGGTTAATGCAGTGTGAAGGCTGTGTAGTTTACTGTAAACGGTCATATGTTATAATTTTCCTGGGTGTTTGAAGCTGAGAGGTGAAGTCATGGGGCTGTTCTTAGTGTGATGTTCATCATCATCGGTGACATGCTGAATCCTGTGAAGAAAGTGCTGAAATCCAGGAAAGTACTGACGATGAACGATACCCTATTAGTCGCACCCTCTGTCTGTCTTCTGATGAGTTCACAGCACATTTTCACTGTGGCACTCCGGAACTGGCGAATCAGTTCAACATGTACCCCATCATCATGAGGATATCCTTCAAAATCTTTAGGTGTCTGTCGCATTATTCCTCATCTGAGCGATTCCTGTGCAGGTGAAGTGCTTGTTCTTACGGTATGGCCTCTTTAATATATTTAGGGTGGAAGCTGGAGAAGTGCAGTATCGTGCAGTTATCCTTGGGCTTGCGGTGGAGCGAGATACTGAGGTGTTATTCCTTAATTTTGGTTTGTGGTGGGTTTGGTTGTATCATCCTTATGGATGGAATGGACATTCAGTTAAAACCACGAACAGAAATACCAGGAGAATCTCAGCAGATCTTACAGCGTCTATTCAGAGAGAAACAGAGACAAATATTTCAATACTTCATCAGAACTCGGTAATCTCCCACAGGCACTGCCAAACTGGTTAGTTTCGACAGCATTTTCTGTTTTTGCTTCAGATTCACAGAATCCACAGTTCTTTACATTAACCATTAAAGCAATGTAGAAACATTATTATCGTTCGTCAGACAAAGGCTTATGTTTGGAAAACATTTTCCTGACCCCATTAGAAACACGAAATAGTGCAGCACAGAAAACAGATGCATTATGAACATCAATCGCTGTCGCCCTGGGGCTATTGAATCAGTAACATTTCAGTTAACAGTCGAAAGAGCTGAAACTTCCAACCTAACACCTTGGACGATCCTCGAAAGCAGTCTGTGATAGACTTCCAACTTCAGGCTGCCATTCTCAGAACGACAACTGTCCTCTCTCAGTTTTACTTTTTCGAAATAAACATTGAGAAATTTATAATGGAGACATGGGATCAGTCTGTTCCCATCCACTACAGACAAACCCATGTCACTGGGAACAGCTCTCCTCCAATCGGGAACATCTCCCTTCAAGCCTCTCAGTGTCTTGTGCGGAATCGAGTATTTTCATTGTCCCAGAGTCCAGATGAGGTTTGTATTCCTCATGTAAAGGACCGAGAATTATTTCAATATCTCCGATCAGTTCATGTCCTGAGAACATCAGAGTCAATGTTCCATCCTCTTAAAGAAGGGGAAGTTGGCTTGACTGTTTCCGGTCAGTCCGACAGTTCACCCTTCTTCATTCTCCTCTGATTCCATTTCCCAAAGAGTTTCTGACGATTCACGATGCTGGAGACTGGGTGACCTGCTTTACCTACTTAACATTTTTCCACCTGACAAGTGACAATATTTTCCCAAAATCACTTCACAATCGTTTGTCTTTCATCATGTCCAGGGATGAAAAGTCCCGTTTTGTGGAGGGATTCCCGATGCAGGTGAGTTTCGCTGTGGAGCAAAGATAGTTTATCAGCGATTTCCTGCGGCTATTTATAATGATGGGAGAAGGAATGGTGGGGATTGGTTTTTCGACAAACGGGGTGGGGGGCAGGAGGAGGATGTGCGGCACTGACCAGAGTTAGTGAACGGAGGACTGGGGTTAAAGGAATCTATTCAAAAGCAACACTTCTGCACAGTACATTCAAATAATACTGCAAAATCTCGATGGGTCTAGCAGTATCTGTGAAAAGAGAAACTGAGATAATGTTTTAATTGTGGTATATTTCAGATTAATAACTTGAGTTTGCTAAGTCTAATCAAATGTCTCGCCTCGTTTATTGAGACGGGATTTCTGAAATTTGAGTGAGAATTCGTCTTGCATGACCTCACTGAAAACAGAGCCAGCAGAATTCGAACCTGCAGAGGGAAGCCGCAATGGATTTTTAATCCATCACCTGAACCACGCGGCCATGATTACATGCGCGCAACGTTGTCTTAGTATGTCTTATGTAATGGAAAGTTCCAACCTGAAACACCAAGTTTTTCCTTGTACCCCAGTATTCGCTGTCACACTCTCTTGCTTTTGAACGGAGGAGGTTGCTGGGGAATCAATTTGAATTTCACACCTATTGATGAGAGATAAAGTGGATGGGTAGGATCCATTTTCATGCGCAGAGAGGTGAAGAAATACAGCACTGGTTCGAGAAAGGAAAATGGGCTTGCATTTGTCCAGTCCTTTCACTGCCAGTAGAATTACGGCCATTGAAGTGCTCTTGAAAAAATTCACCACTGGCAAGTCTGATGTGCAAATCAGATCTATTATTTTTAATCAGAGGTCGAAATATGAAAATGTTTCAAATACACAGAGCGGCACTGGAGTGTGCAGACCTACCTTCACGGGCTTATTCTGCTCTGATGTACACCCGTGAGAAATTGGGACGAGAGGACTTTCTCACAGGTGAAGGGATCAAATATTTAAGAAAATGATAAGGAGGATATTCACTCTTTCAGAGGGTAGCACATCGGTGGGACTCCTAACAACAGAGGGCTGTGAAGGCGAGGTATATTCAAGGTTGAGATCGACAGACAAGGAGGATCACGGAGATGAGGCTGAAAACGGGGTTTGAGAATTAACCAAATCAGCCATGATCTCATTGAATTTTGTCGCAGACTTGTTGGGCTACATTGCTTCCATCTGCTCTCATATCTTTGCCGTCATTTGGAAGATGCCGGTCACCATTTTAAAAGAAGATAATCACAACTTTAGGAAGAGGTGGTTTCAGTCAAACTGAGTCAAAATTATGTATTGAGAGAAAAATCACACTTGGGAATTTTCCAGATTTCTTTCCTAATATGACTAGCAGAGTTGATCAAGGGAGCTGTTCATCTGATTGTACGTGGGCATGAAACAAACAAAGATTAGTGACATAATCTTTATTTTCTTTATGTCACACGTAATGTCTTTCCTGATGGTCACAACAAAGAAGATGGTTTCCAAGGAAAGACAGAGACTAAGTCAGCTGTAAACTAATCGATGACCAAAATATGGCTCACGTTGTTCTCTGGGACATATATGATTTATTGATTATTGTCATCCAAACCCTTTTTTACCATTGAACTGTGAATTGGAGATGGGAAACTAAGATCACCCATAACTATTTCCATCTTTTATCACTCACATGTCGTATTTTTATTCTTGTATATATTGGTTACTGCGAGTGCACTTGTACGTTACACCTGCAGATGACTTCTTTCCTCACTGTTCCTCGTTTCTACACAAACAAGTTTTAGAACATAGAACATAGAAAAATACAGCGCAGTACAGACCCTTTGGCCGTCGATATTGCGCCAATCCAAGCCCACATAACCTATACTAGCCCACTATCCTCCATATGCCTATCCAATGCCCGTTTAAATGCCCACAAAGCGGTAGAGTCCACCACTATTACTGGCAGGGCATTCCATGAAATCAAGACTCGCTAAGTAAAGAATCTAGCCCTAGCATCTGTCCTATACCTACTACCCTTAATTTAAAGCTATGCCCCTCGTAATAGCTGATTCCATCCGTGGAAAAAGGTTCTCATGGTCAACTCTATCTAAATCCCTAATCATCTTGTGCACCTCTGTCAAGTCACCCCAATCCTTCTTTTCTCAAATGAAAACAGCGCCAAGTGCCTCAGCCTTTCCTTTTACATCCCTATCTCCTGAATCAACGTTATATGGAGCCATTGGATAAATGTCACTAATACCTTGGCATTTCACACGCCTCCGTTTGTCACCTTCCAATGTTAATTAATAATTTGCCGTGTTGCAATTGCACACCATAAGAGATAACAAAATACAGGGAGGTGTACCAGTTTTTTAAACGCACCTTATTGCAGCTAAAACGCAGATTTCTGCTCACAATATGATCATGGAAGCATGCACCTAACCGTCAGGAAGCACACAGTAAGTCCAGTTCCAGAGGGCACGACAGGAACAGCATCAGAAACAAAACCAAAATACTTCTCTCAGCTACTATTTTGGATGTACTTCTCAATAAGCAATCGAGCTTTACGTATGTTCTAACAGTAGTTACCACACATAAGGAAATAACCAGTGTTGCCGACGGTCCAAGTACCTGAATCAGAAACACTTACTGCCCTGCATACAACTACAAGAATAGCTGCCCGTGGTGAATACGGGCTGGTTGAAGTTCATGATTGCAGCTCACTAGTTGTCCTATATAGTGTTTCGTGCAGTGCCTGCGTGGAATCTTGACAACCGCATTTGTCCTGCACAAGATGGGCATTGGATATTGTTTTCTGGTGGGTTTCCCTCAGCCAGGTTGTTGGTTTCTGTGCTGTCGTAAATCCGAGTGTTCAGAGGAGTATAGCTATCAGTTCCCTGAAATTTATTTTAATAAAGGGAAGCATGCTGTTTAAATTGCTTTGTGGCATATCCTAGCTTACAATTTAGTGTGACAGACATCTGGGAATGCAGTTGTGGGATACATATCCTTGGCAAAGAATTTGTGTGGCCGTCACTAATTGCCACGACCAGCTGTCCCTAGTAGCTATACGTACAGACAACAAGCATCACAAATTCCATGACAACAGTAATAGGACAGGCAAACAAAAGGCAGCCAGAAAATTTCTAGAAGCAGGGCACCCATCCATGGATTTCCATCAATAAACACATTGATCAGGATCCATTCAGCAACACCAACAACCGGACCCAGCGGGAATTAAACTAAATCAATTCCAACCACCACAGGACAGAAGCACTTCACAACATTAGCAACGCTGAGGATGTTACCCAGAATTGTGAGGATCCCACTGCCCAACTCCGCAAAACATTTCAACAACATCTCCATGAAGCACACGAGCTTCGCATCTTTCTGCTCCAAAGCACTCCGATTTTCGACAGCAGAGAATTGTACACAGAACTCCCGCGTGCAAGGTGAGAATGTCAAACACAACATGATCAATAATGGCAGTGAGAGCGAGGGCGACCATTTCCATTGTCATATGGACAGCCACAAACACTCTCTTTGAAAGTTATCTTTTTATATGAAAGTCTGTGTAGCAGTATAATCCGGGAACCAAGTAGCCTGCGCTGTGTGTTCATATTTCAGACAATTTCCTTTGTTCACCATTTCACTGAAAGTGAATTGAGATTACTATTTCATTGTTGATATAAAAGCAGATCCTGCATTGTATCTGTTCGCCGTTTTTGTTGCTGCTGTTTTGAAAACGTTTGCAATCGCGATGTGAAATGTTTTTGTATTTCTCTCATTTCCTTCATTCCTGTCCTGGTGAGGGGGGTTGGTGATTGGTCCTCTCGATCAGATGGAGGCAACAGCGCATTGTTGACCTAATTTCATCAAGAGTGTAATTGGTAATGGACATTTTTCATGGGTTATTGCTGTTCCGTTTTGTTTTATGTTTGTTTAGTACTTTCTGTGACTTGGCAATGCACTAAATCTCCAATATGTCTTGAATTGCTTCGCTGCCATTTCTCTGAGCAGTTCATGACATAATCGGCTTGCACTGCATCAAAGGCAGCCTGCATGCTTCGGCAATGATCCACCCTTTCTGTTTTGCTTCTGCTCCACGTGAAAAGCTGTCAGTTTCTGGAATCGTTGGAGAGCTGAGGGGGGTAACACAATCCATGCGGTTATATTCTTCAGCCAAAATCTTTGATGGCAAAGCTGGGAAGGTACCAAATGAATGATCATTGGCAGCAAAATTCCGGAAAGACCTTCATCGCTGGGTCAGTTCGTCCCATACATCCTCCAGAAATACAGGCACATGCGCTGACTGAGTAACGCACAGAGTGCATTTTTTGTGCATAGTCCATTAAAACTGATGTCAGTTGCTGGAGCATATCAAAATTGCCGAACATGGAAAGGGACACTACTATCGAACCTGTCCCTGCTGAACAGATAACCGAAATTAATTGAACCATATTTGCCAAAATATGTTCCTGATCTTTCTGAAACCTTCCTGTCTATATAGGCATTCGCTTGGCATTCAATTTGCCTTAAATGTGGCAAATCATTCTGCACACACAAAAATGTCTGTGTGCAAAACAACAGTCATTCATATCCCTTTCAAATTTTGCCGTTCTTACATTAAAGCTATGTTATCTAGTTTTGAACTCGCGTGCCTTATGAGAAAGTATTCCATGACTATTTACTCTGTCCGTTTTCCTCATGATTGTTATAGACTTCTCTTCGGCCATCCCTCAGCACTGAAGCCCATTCAGCTTCCTGCTGATGTTCAAATCGTGCAAACCTTGTCAATCCTTGCAAATATTTTGTAAATGCACAAAGTTCGTTTCTGAATGTGCGAGGTGTTAGTGTCTGAAGTGAAGCGATGCTGAAACACGAGTCAGGACAATTTTGGGGTGGCACTCTTGTGTGTGGTGACTCTTGTATGATGTCACTCTTAAATGGTGTCACTCATGCGTGCTGGCACTCGGGTGTGGTGACGTGGCCGAGGTGGTCTAAGGTGTTAAATTTTTACTCCAGTTTCTATTGAGTCGTTTGTCCGAATTTCACCGCTACCACAATCGCGAGTGAGTTCCTCCAGCTGGTAGAATATGACAAATCTACCCAGGTCGCGTACTTCTTCATTGACGGCTTGCGGCTCCTCAGGCTTCTGATCATTTTGGCGATGCAAGCTGGAGAATTAGCGACGGACTCACAAAACAGTGAACTGTAAAGCCATTCTGCTTTTGGATATCGGCATGTCTGGTTTTAGCGCCAGTTTCTGACTTTCAAATATTTAGAGCCCACGCCGAATGCAGAATCTCAAATATTTCATTTTAAGCAATCAAACCGACCACGTACCCAATTTGCAACCCCAAGATCTCATCCACGATTCTCCCAGAGTCTGCAGGGAATGACATGTTTACACGCAGCACAATGCGACCTCAATCTCTCCAATCCCCCGCTGGCAAGAGCACGTGGCTACAACAACTTCAGTCAGCGGCTCTGTCCAACCCTGGGACACAGCACATGGAAGCTCCATCCTCAGGAACGGCTCTCCCCGTTTGAAAGGGCAACCATTCCTCTTTAAATTGGAAAGAGCTTCAGAAGATTGGAGGACTGATCTTGTTCTTGGAACGTTTTATAAACGAAAGTCCTGTCTGGAAAATAAGAAGTGGTAAAAGTTGGAGGCAGGAAGAACACAGAAAGTGTTGATTGTGAGGACTCTGTCAAGTCAGCTGATGGGATTCCCTACACTCGAAACCGAAATGTTTGAATTTCCTTAGGTAATTTCCCGATTGATTCATCGTCTGCCAGGTTGACTGGGAAACACTTCGCTGACCTAACATGAAGATAAAAACATGAAAATATTAATATTGAATCTTATATCTCGGGACAAGTGCTGAATAGAGTGCAACGTTCTGAAGGAATAACCGCTGAGAAGTGGAAAGTGTCAATGATGTAACTTGTGATTGGGAGGAATGAACTGGATCCTTGGAAATTGCAGTGCCAGGTGAAATATGCTCAGTGTGAAAGGACTCACGAATCAATCGTGAGCTACGCCCAGGTGTTTTTGTCAGTAGAGCATGAGATGCTTAACCTCAAGGCTGTGGGTTGAAGCCTCACGATGGGAGCTTTCAATGCTTTCAAGAAATCCACCTGTCTGTTCCACTTGCAGTATTGCAATCCAGTTCAGGGGCTGTTGTTGATACTTCGATCTGACTTTTTTGATCATACGTGGGTTTCTGAATGAAAACTGTCTCCGAATTCCTGGATATTCCCGAAACAAGTTTATCAGTGCAGTCGAACATTCGATGAATGATGACTGTTTCAAGGCATCACTCCAACCGTGCACCAAACAAAGTATTCAGAGACGTGGAATGAGAATGGCTACTCTTTGTTGGTCTGAAAGTGACGGCTCCCTGCCAAACGGATATGAAGCAAAATGAAGAATGTTCTGATGGAAACCGAAGGGAACTCACTCTGAACGTTTCAGAATTTACACGGATAATGATCTTGTGTGCTCATGTGGGTTTATGAAATAAACAGTTTATTGTCAGTAACGGAGTGAGGGTGGGGCAGGATTGTTAGGTTCCAGAGTGATACAGAAGTGATCTGGTCGAACGGGTAAGTCAAATATCCCCAGAGCATGGGACTGATGATTGGTCCTGGATCACTCCCATCTCCTCTTTCTGAACCAACAAATTAAATTGCTGGTAAATCTCAGCAGGTCTGGTCGCATTTCGGAACAGAAAATGGTTTTAAGACTAAAGGACTAGTGACACTCTATTTTCTATTTTCATCTCCCTCTGTCTTTGTGCATTCTTCCCTTTTATTGAGTATCTCCTGACTTCCAACTTTATTCTCAGCTTCTCTTTTATTTCTTCCCCTCCAACCATTTTCCCAGTTTTCAAATTTGTATTAGATCTGTCCCATCTCTCACTTTGCCCAGTTATGAAAGAGGGGGGCTTCAAACTGAAAAATTAACTCTTTTTTCTAATATCTTAGATACCAGATGGCTCGAAAACGGAAAGCATAGGAGGACGGTTAGAGCTTTCAGCCCATTTGGTACGCTCCGCCATTCGATCATGATTAATATCGTTCTCAACCCCATTCTCCAGTCTTCTCCCTGTAACATTTTTTCACCTGAATTTAGGACACAGTGCTTTTTTTTTCCCAGAGTGCGTCTGAATTTGTCCCTAATCCCTCCCCATGTGCTGGTAGCTGTTACACAGTGTCTGTGTGTGATCAAAATCAATTTCAGTCCGGCACAGCAAACTGATTTGTTTTGTGCAAAGCAATCGCCGCTGGAGGACAGCTTGATTGGGTCTCTGGCCCCACTATGTTTGTGTTGGGAGCAGTTATCACCTGTATCTCCCACGGGACGGATCAATAACATAAAACATGAAAGAAAGATACGCTTGTGTGTTCTGCCCTGGTCAGTAAAACTTACTGTGAATGCACCGACTCATTCCTGCTGTTGTGAAAGGGAATACAAGTCCAATTAATTGCCGTGTTTGATTTTACACGATACGCATTCTTCCTCATTCAGAATATGCGGGAATGTTTCCAGCACAGATGATTCTTATTTTTAAGAATACAGTCGGTGGGCCCTGATACTTTCCGGAGAGGAGAAGCATCATTTTGGGTTAAAGTGGCCCAGTTCAGAGCTGAGCAAAAACATTGTTGTTATTTCTTTACGGACGACCATCTTCCACATCGTAATGGATGGGGCAGCAGCAAAGCGAGCACTTATTTGCTCTTGTCAAAGATAAGAATGGCTTCTTGAGGTAAGTTTCTGTCAAATGTATTCCAAAGTATGTTCTGAAGCGCCTCATTTATACCTTGTCTGGCGTTTCTCAATCTGTGTGAACCAAATCTAAAAGTCCTCAAACATGCTTTGGACCACTTCATATATTTGAGTTTCTAAGCAGAAGGAACAGTTACAGATCATTTAGTCAACAACAGGAATGAAAATATTTACATATTCAGATGAAGTGCTTGACTCATGCTCTCATACAGTCACTAATATTACCGTGTGGTCTGAAACCTAAGCCGTGTTGTGATTGAAATTGAGGATATGACGGACTGGCTGCCGAGTGACATTGTATCCATTTTGTTTTCTTGTTATCATAGATTTACAGGAAAGTATGAACAGGGAGCGAGAGAATTGCAAGACACAGGACCCTCTGGGAAAACACCTTCTCTCTGATTCAGTCATCAAGAAGAGACGTGAATGCGACTAAAGAGCGAGACCTTTTCACACTTCGAAAACAGAACAATCACGTCCAGTGAGTATCGATTTGACATCTCAGATCGTCTTTGATTTCCCTGAATATGTGCCAAAACTGACTTTTGTATTCCTCTAAGAAAGATCTGTGTGATTTACTAAGATACGTGAGTCACATGTCCACGATTCCCACACAGGTTTCCGACTCAGCTTGCAGCCAGGTGGCAGTTGCTCATGGCTCTGCGGGAAAATGCATGGTTAAGGAGAAAGACAAGGTTAGTTGCAACTCTTGCTGGCACTGCGTTTCGAATGTCCTCACGACATGTTCTTCCAATTTCAAATTTCATTGATTCTCTGGGATTGAAGTGTTCCGAGGCAGAATAAAGTGGCGCTCTTCCTCCAGGCGTCTGGTGGTGAGGGAGCGGCGGTGAAGGAGTCCCAGAACCTCCATGTCTGCGGCAGAGTGGGACGGGGAGTTGAAATGTTGGGCCACAGGAGGTGTGGTTGATTGGTGTGGGTGTCCCGGGGATGTTCCCTGACGACCTCTGCTCGGAGGCGTCCAGGCTCCCAAATGTAGAGGAGACCACATCGGGAGCAGCGGATACAATAAATGATATTGGTGGATGCGCAGGTAAAACTTTGATGGATGTGGAAGGCTCCTTAAGGGCCTTGGATGGAGGTGAGGGAGGAGGTGTGGGCGCAGGTTTTGCAATTCTTGCGGAGGCAAGGGAAGGTGCCAGGTTGGGACGATGGGTTCTAGAGGGGCGAGTACCTGACCAGGGAGTCACGGAGTGAACGGTCTTTGTGGATGACAAAAAAGGGTGCGGAGGGAATAATATCCCTGGTGGCGGGGTCTGTTTTTAGGTTGCGGAAATATCGGCAGATGATTTGGTTCATGCAAAGGTTGGTAGGGTGTAAGGTGAGCACCAGGGGCGTTCTGTCATTGTTACGGTTGGAGGGGTGGGATCTGAGGGCAGAGAGGCGGGATGTGGGTAAGACGCATTGGAGGGCATCTTTAACAACATGGCAAGGGAAATTGCGGTCTCTAAAGAAGGAGGCCATCTAGTGTGTTCTGTGGTGGAACTGGTCCTCCTGGGAGCAGATAAGCCGGAGGCAGAGGAATTGGGAATACCGGATGGCAATTGTGCAGGAGGCAAGTTGGGAAAAGGTGTAATCCAGACAGCTCTGGGAGTCGGTGGGGTTGTTGAAAATGTCGATGTCACGTCAGTCGACATTAATAAAAATGGATAGGTCCAGGAAAGGGAGGGAGGTGGTTCCCAATTCAAGTTCCAAATGAAACTCACCAGCCTCGGGAATCTCTGCATCAAACGGAACTTCTCATCCCTGGACATGGTGCAAGCCAGAAGAGTGTAAAGAGATACTGTGAAAATATTGTCAACTGGCAGTTGAAAACATGTTAAGGAAGCAAAGTATATAATCTAGGTTCCAGCTTTGGAAATCTTGAGAAACTCTTTGGGAAATGGAATCAGAGGAGAATGAAGAAGTGTGAACTCTCTGACAGAGTAGAGGACGGGACATTGACTCTGATGTTTTCGGGACAGGAACTCATCTGAGAAATTGAAAGAATTCTCGCTCCTGTACGTGAGGAATACAATCTTCATCTGGACTCTTGGACAATGAAATACTCTAGAACACGCAAGACAATATCCAAATATTGACTGGGATCACTACAGCACGACTACGATAGTTGGGTCAGTTTTTGTCCAGTGTGTGCAAGAGGGCTTCCTGACACAATATGTAGACAGGCCTTCAAGGGACGAAGCCACTTTAGATTTAGTGCTGGGTAACGATCCTGGCCAGGTTTTAGATTTGGAAGTAGGTGAGCACTTTGGAGACAGCGATCACAATTCTCTCAGGTTAACTTTGGTGATGTAAAGGGGTAGGTGTACTCCACGGAGCAAGAGTTTCAGCTGGGGGAAGGGAAATTACGATGCAATGAGGTAGGTTTTAGGAAGCGTAGAATGTGGGAGGAAACAGCATGGGGTGAGCACATTAAAAACGTGGAGCTTATTCAAGGAAAAGCTCCTATGTGTCCTAGATAAGTATGGACCTGTCAGGCAGGGAGGAAGACATAGAACGCGTGAGCTGTGGTTTACTTAGGAAGTGGAATCCCTGGTCAAGAAAAACAAGAAGTCTTATGTTAGGACAAAACGTAAAAACTAACTTAGAGCGCTCGAGGGTTACAACGATGTCAGAAAAAAACCTAAAAAGAGAGCTGACAAGAGCCAGGAGCAGACATGAGAAGTTGTTGGTGTGTAGGATCAGGGTTAACCCTAAGACTTTCCATAGGTATGTCAGGAATAAAAGAATGACGAGAGTTAACTTTGGGACAATCAAGTATATTAGTGGGAAGTTGTGTGTGGAGTCAGAGGAAAGGGGGAAGCACTAAGTAAATATTTTTCGATAGTGTTTGCTACAGAAAATGAAAATGTTGGCGAGGATGATGCAGAGATATTTGTGTCCAGACTAGAAGAGATTGAGGTTCACAAGGAAGAGTTATTAGAAATACTGCAGAGTGTGAAAATAGAGTGTGAAAATATCCCTGGGTCGGATGGGATCTATCTGATGTTGTTTCGCAAATGCACTGCAGGAAGGTACAAATCAAGCTGATGCTAACAACGGTGCGTTTTCAGCCGCTAATTTGCAGTGAAGTGGCGGCGCCAATAAAAGGCGTCACGCATCTTGTCTAAGTCCATATCCTGAGCTCGAAATGACCCGAGGTCTCTCGATGAGTTTCTGCAGGGTCTTGCTTGGACGACATCATGACACTTTTTCACTGGAGTGGATCATGAAATCGCGTCATGACTGTGAATAAAACGATGGAAACTTCCAGCAGAGAAGGAGGCGACCCTGAAGCAGGCAGCTGAGGACAAATGTTTCTCCTTTGCCAGTGAAAGGCACTGCTTCACAAATTGTAAGCTTCGAAATGAAGCAGTGTTGGTGATTATCTTCGCTGCTTGTTCACCTTTTTAATTCTGATTTGGTAAAAGTCCACGACATTACGTATTGACTTACTGCCCATGCGTGGTGCATCTCTTGGGCCAGAGGCGTAATGAATCACGATCAGAAGATTGTAGGTTCGAGCCCTAGCTGGCTCGTGGGAAATGTCTCACTTTAACCATGGTCCGGGTTGTCACTGACCTACGTAGTCCTGTTGAGACGACGCCTCTGTGCTTTTGCGTTTATTCTATTGTCCATTTCAAATTCCAGCTCACCACAACGGATACTTCTGTCAGTCTCGGGGTATCTTCCTGTGTGCCTCACTCTGTGGGTGATAATGAGCATGAGTTCCTCAAAAGAGTTACAATTCATTGTGAAAATGCCCCATTATTGTGTCATTTAAGAACACAGGATAACTTCATTGACATTTGCCGTGGAAACATTAGAACACACAAGACTTTGGGCCAAAGTTGGGAACTGCGACGAGAATAGAAGCCTTTCTGATTAGCCGCAATGCACAATGGGCAGAATGGCCTTTTCGCACTTTGTAAATCTTCGAAGACAAGTTGAAAATAATCTGTAACGAAAATGTTCAGAAAGGGTGTTTTATTTAGATCAAATACAATAGCATCTGTCGCCTTATCTTGTTATTTATTTGTGAGGATTCGTTACTCTCAGCACTGTGGCGTGGATTCTATTCCCGCTCATGGAATGTTTGTATTGTTCAACAAACATATTGGTGTACCAGTACATCTGCCGATTTTCTGGTGCTAGCAGGTCATTGGTTTTGTCCAAAACATTACGAAGGTTAAAATAAAACAAACAGCTGCAGTTGCTGGAAATCTGAGCCAAAAACGAAAATTGTCTGTGGAACGCAGCAAGTCTGGCAACAGATACGTCGACTTTCCTGCTCCTCGAATGCTGCCTGACCTGCTGTGTTTTTTCCAGCATCACTCTGATGTAAAATCTGGTTTCCGATTTTGCGAAGTTCCTTCAGTACCGCCGGTTCCCAATTCAGGAACCAGGTTGAAATATATCTACATGCGACTTAATCACTGTCTTCTATTGGGAACCATCTCTTTCATTGTAGCCAACAGGAAAGACCGTTGTTGTGGTTCTGTTCGCCGAGCTGGGAGTTTTTGTTGCAAACGTTTCGTCCCCTTTCTAGGTGACGTCCTCACTGCTTGGGAGCCTCCTGTGAAGCGCTTCGGTGCTGCTTCCTCCGGCATTTATAGTGGTTTGAATCTGACGCTTCCGGTTGTCAGTTGCTGTCCGCTGCAGTGGACGGTGTATATGGTCTAGGTCGATGTGTCTGTTGATAGAATTTGTGGATGAGTCCCATGCCTCTAGGAATTCCCTGGCTGTTCTCCTTTTGGCTTGCCCTATAATAGTGGTGTTGTCCCAATCGAATTCATGTTGTTTTTCATCTGAGTGTACGGCTACTAAGGATATATGGTCGTGTCGTTTCGTGGCTAATTGGTGTTCATGGATGCGGGTTGTTAGCTGTCTTCCTGTTTGTCCTATGTAGTGTTTTGTGCAGTCGTTGCATGGGATTTTGTACACTACATCGGTTTTGCTCATGCTGGGTATCGGGTCCTTTGTCCTGGTGAGTTGTTGGCTGAGCGTGGCTGTTGGTTTGTGTGCTGTTATGAGTCGTAATGGTCGCAGCAGTCTGGCTGTCAGTTCAGAAATGCTCCTGATGTGTGGTAGTATGGCCTGTTCTTTGGGTTGTGGCATGTCCTCATTTCGTTGTCTTTCCCTTTGGCATCTGTTGATAAAATTGCGCAAGTATACGTTTTTGGTGAACACCTTGTATAGGTGTTCTCCTTCCCCGTTTTGTAGTTCTGGTGTGGTGCAGTGTGTTGTGGCCCTTTTGAATAATGCCCTGATGCAACTTCGTTTGTGTGTGTTGGGGTTGTTGCTTTCATAGTTCAGGACTTGGTCTGTGTGTGTGGCTTTTCTGTGTACCTTCGTGGTGAATCCTCCGTTCGGTGTTCTCTGTAACATCACGTCTAGGAATGGGAGCTGGTTGTCCTTTTCTTCCTCTCAGGAAAGACGATTTCGTTCGCCAGAATATGTCACTAAACTTTGTTTGTTGCATGTCCAAAAACACTCAGATCAATAGCTCCCTTGATTAGCTCTTCTGGTCATATTCGCAAAGTGATCTAGCAAATTGCAAAGTGTGATTTTCCTTTCAATAAATAATTTTGACTCAGTTTGGCTGCAAATATTTTTTCCTAACTTTGCGCTTTTCTTCTTTTACATTGGTGTCTAGCACCTTACAAATGACAGCAAAGGTATGACTGGAGATGGAAGCATTTAGCCCATCAAGGCAGCGAGAGCTTTCAATGAGATTACGCCTGATTTGGTTGATGCTCAAGGGCTTGGCACTGTCTGTAGTCATGGCCGAGTGGTTAAGGCGATGGATTCGAAATCCATTGGGGTTTCTCCACGTAGGTTCGAATCCTGCTGATTGCGCTATGCATGCTTTACTGCTAGTGCAATTTTCGCTCAAAGTTCAGAAAACCTGTTTTGCAAACCAGGCCGGTAATTTGATGAGACTTGGGAAACTCGAGTTCGGAAACACGCATCTCGTCGAAGTGCACATCCTGAGCTCGAAATGACCCTAGGTCTCTCGATGAGTTTTTGCAAGGTCTTGCTTGGAAGACATGATGACACTTTTTCACTGGAGTGGATCATTTAAGAACACAGGATAACTTCATTGACATTTGCCCTGGAAATATTAGAACACACAAGACTTTGGGCCAAAGTTGGAAACTGCGACGAGAATAGATGGCTTTCTGATTAGCCGCAATGTACAATGGGCAGAATGGCCTTTTTGCACTTCGTAACTCTTCGAAGACAAGTTGAAAATAATCTGCAACGAAAATGATCAGAAAGGGTGTTTCATTTAGATCAAATACAATAGTTTCGATCGTCTTGTCTTGTTATTTATTTGTGAGGATTCGTTACTCTCAGCACCGTGGCCCGGATCCTATTCCCGCTCATGGAATCTTTGTATTGTTCAGCAAACATATCGGTGTACCAGTAAATCTGCGGATTTTCCGATTCAAGCAGGTCATTTGTTTTATCCAAAACATTATGAAGGTTAACATAAAACAAACAGCTGCAGTTGCTGGAAATCGGAGCCAAATACGGGAAGAGCAGACTGTCACCACTCTGTGAAAGAAATTCGCCCAGGGAAGGGCAGAATGACCCTACTATATCAAAGTAATTGTCACAGATAAGAGCAACTAACCCAACTAACCCAACTCTGTCAATGTATCTCCTTCAGGGAAGAATTCCCTGACCCATCTCTGTCCATGTAGCTCACCCAGGAAACAGCAGACTGACCCCACTCTGTCCATTTAAGGTCACAAAAATCCTCTGAAGTACGTCCTGTCCAGGCACTCTCCACATTCCTGTCTCTCAAACCGTGTGCGTTCAATGGAGATTCCAAGTAACTTGCAAATGTTTAGAATGTGGCAGCAAACCAGAGCAACCACACAGAAAATGGGCGAATGTGCAAACTTCCATCAGGCAATCAACTAAGCCTGGAAGGGAAATCAAACCCGACAGCAGTCGTGATTTTCAAATGACTAAACAGATACCTAGCAAAAAGAACAGCGTCCCGGTGTGCTGAAACGACTCTGAGTATTAATTAAGCCCCCCTTATTGTAGTTAATTTGCATTTTCATCACTGCCAACCTTCTTCAAAGAAAAACACGCACTTGTTTTTTTCAGACTTCCTACATCCCGCTTTCATCCCGCTTTTTTTTAACCTAATCATACTTCTGACTTTACAGACTACGTCATAACAGGTTGAAAACTGAAGAATAAGCTTTGTTCCGTTCTCCACTGATGTTGATAGTTGTAATACAGCATATTCGAGTAGGACTTGCTGCGCTTACTGGTGGTGTATTCGCTGCATTTTGGTGTCTTTTTTCATTTTCGGTCTACTATTTCGTGTTCATTGTGAAGACTTCTGAAGACGCCTTTTTGGATTCGAAATGGTAACTGTGTTTTCTCTCTAAAGACAGACGTAACTTTATTTCTGTTCTCACATTAATTGATCTTCTTATGATCTTTGCAAGTGAAATAGGGTGCATTACTATTGCTTGGTTTTAGTTTAACATCACATAAAACAATGTAATGATTTGCTAAGATAAGCTTTTCAGCACTGGTGGACATGAAGGTCGAATTAAGATAACGGTTCAAGAACATTTTGTCTGTGGAAGTGGTATGGGACCTTAGTTCCAAATATATGTTTCCGTTCTTCCAGTTCATCTTCATGACTCCCAGAAAACATTGATTGTTTTCTGTATTCACTTTGTTGGCGATATCTGTCTTCTGATCGACTAGGGACAACTTGAATTTGCATCTGCATTGAAGAAGATTTCGCTCTTTCTTTCGAGAAGCAAACCTCTGCATTACGAAACATTTATCATGCTTATGGCTAAGAAGTTCAAAATGAATTTTGGTTTATGGATTGTGAGCAAGAATGAAGTGGTCGACTGGCGAACAGATGTCACCACGCCCCATTCCTACATCGGGCCTGAAGCGGTCCATTGGCAGAGTCTACAGACAGGAAATGCCTATGTGACTATTCTTTTATTCAGTTTGATTTGATACCAATGGTAGTGCTGCTTTGGTGTAGAAATGTGTCAACATCTCTGACGCTAGAGTCAATATTTAAGTCACATCTTCTCTGTGGAGTGTCTTCTCATATTTGAACATGCTGACATGAAAACATCTAGCTCTGATAGCAAAGAGATTTTTCATTAAACTGGGAGAATGTTTAACTAAGCATTTCAGACAGCCAAGATGAATAATTGGCATTTGATTCTTCAAGCTGAGCTCTCCACTCCAACTGCTCCAACGAAGGTCGTGGATAAGATCCCCATCTATTATTTTGGCCAATTTTAGCCTCAGCAACAATCCATTGTTCTAAACAATGCTACACCACAGGCAGAGGGCTAAGTCTGCTTTTCATCGTAAATTTTCAATTTCAGTTCTTAATGCACAGTTTCTTACGAATGTGGACAGCAGAAGACCGTAAACATTCCATTTCATATATTTCAAGAAAATTCCACTCCGTTGAGCCATTCTAATTCCAGGCAGTTCGCATTGACAGAAAACAGCTGTTCTCATTGTACTCGCTCACCATTCTCTGATTGAAAAGTTACATTCGTTCTACTGTTGAACTCTTTTCTCGACAGGCTTCTGAATGAAACAATGTTTCAAATCTTCTTGGTTTCGAACTCGCCAACAGATTCTATCCTGTTTATCCCTTCTCCCGTGTTGTCAGAGCTGTCGAATAAATTATCGTCTTTTGGTTCTGTCGTGGCCATCTGACAGTTTATCTAATAGGCTTTGAATGACATATTCGCTGAACAATGTATGAACTACCGTTCAAGTGGTCCCAGTAGATGCAGAACTGCTGGACGCAAGCAACTACTATTCCACGAATAATGTTACATCTAATCCTCTCGTAGGGCATCACCAATTTATTCTTATTTCTAAATGAATACTTTTGACCACCTTGCTTCGTGATTTCTTGCAGTGAATAATTTCTATATTTTGAAAGCAACAAGAAAACATGCTTGTAGATTCTGAAGAAGTGGGGGCTACAACTCCTGAAAAGGATTAGGAAGATCACAAATTGAAAATAATGAGGACAGAAGATGCTGGAAAGTCATAATCGACAATAAAAAAAACAACTGGAGCTGGCAAGAAATATCACAGCAGTTCGAGCAGCATCTGAACAGCCGTAGAGTCGACATTTCGAACAGGACCCATCGTCAGCATTGGAAAAGGGCTTGGGAGCTGAGAAAAAATTACAGAAAAGGGTGCCTCTTCGGGGACAGGAACGTAGGATGGTTTTAAGTGGGTGCATGTAGAAGGAGCATGAGATTGGACAGAGGGGGCTGTGAAACGTATCATTGGGAAAGAAGATTGACGCATTAGATCAGTTCTAGGAGATAGGCCGGAAGGGGGAGTGTTTGACCTGCGATGAGGTGGAGGGTGTGGAGATTTGCAACCTCGTAATTTCTATGTTGAAACCTTAAGTTAGTAAAGTTCTGGCGGAAAATGAGGTGTTTTCACTCCAGTTGAGGTGTGGCCTTATTTTGACAGAGGAAATGTTCAGGTTAGATCCGCCGTTGGGGGTGTGGGAAAGGAATTTGTCATGGCTGGCAACCGGGTGTTTCGTTGGTATGGTTGCACATAACATGGATGCTTCTAAAGCAGTCACAGGTTGTGCTCATTCTTTCAGGGTGCAACACCTGCTGACACACCTCACCTCGCAGTAGCCTCTCCTGACCTTGGGCGACTTAATTTCAGTTTTGTTAGGCATGGGGGAAACAGGAGTTTGGCTCCTCAGACGACATCGCTGTTATGCTAATCATACAACCGTTGCTCAAATGTGTCAAACCCGTTCTGAAGCAGGTGAAAACCTGGCCAGCACGAGCAGTTTCTGCTCTTGAAGATTGCTTTGAGCACACTAACTGATATCTGTTTGATGAGGCAGAAACCGATTGTGACTCCATCAACTTAGAGGAGTACACAATATCAGTGATTTGCTTCATTAACAAGTGCACTGACGTCCCTGTGTCTAAGGCTCTCTTCAACCAGAAGCCTCGATGACCACAAAGGTGCGTGCACTGCTGATGACCCGTGATTCCAACTTCAGAGCACGTGACAAGGTGGCATTGACAACAGCGAGGACCAATCTGTGCCACGCCTGTGAAGAGGCAAAGCACGCACACGTGCAGAGAATATGCAGCCTTTTTTTCAGGATAGTCAGATGCGGAGCATATGCAAGAGAATGAAAGCCATCACCAAACACAGCACAGCTTTGCGTGCTGGTGTTGGTGATGCCTGCATCACGGATGAGTTCAACAAATCTACGTATGTTTGAGCCATGAAAAGATGTTGCATTCTTCATACCATTCCAAGGACCATGTGTTTTTTTGCTTAGCACGACGAACATGGGGGAAGCTTAATGCAGAGTTAATCCTTGGCAGGCTGCTGGACCACATCCATCCGTGGAAGACTGCTCAGAGGATCCACTGACGTGCAGACGTATGTTCTCCCGGACATCTTCAACATATCAATGAGTTGCTCCATCTTTCCAACGTGCTCCAAGTCACTATGATCGTTCCTGTGCCTGAGACGTCCTCAGTGCCCTGTCTCAATGACTGCGTTACCACTCACCATCATGAATTGTTCCGAGAGGCTCGTGATGTGACATATTATCACCTTGTTGCACTCCCCTCCCCACTTAAAGAAGCTCTGCAATTTGTCTGTCCCCACAATCGCTAAACAGATGATGCCATCTCTACAACTCTCCATCTGGCCTCATCCACCTGAACAAGAAGAACACCTTCGTCAGAGTACTGTTCATTGAATTCATTTCTACATGTAATATTGTCATTCCCCATCATCTGACTGCAAATCCGGGTCTGCTGGGCTTGAATGCCTCCCTCTTTAACTGGATCCTGAATTTACTGACTTCGATCGCAGTTAGTCCAGATTGGAAATAACATCTACAACAGCATCGCACTCTGCACGGCGCTCTCCAGGGATCTGTGCTTGGTCCACTGGTGTTCCCCTGCTTTCACGCGGCTATGCAAAGATGTCCAGTTCATATTATATAACTAAGTTCGCTGTTCACATGACGGTAGTCAACATACAGAGAGGACGTGCAACAGCTAAAGGACTGCTGCTGAGCCAACATCCTGTCTCTAAACGTGGAGAAAACGAAAGAGTTTTCGTTAACATGAAGAAGTCACAGAGCCATCATGCTTTGCTCGACATTGATGGCTCCCCAACGCAGACTGTGAAGAGCCGCAGATTTCTTTGCGTGCATCTGGTGGGTAGTCTCACTTGGTCCCACAACGCCAGCTACATAGTCAAGAAAGCACAGCAGTGTCTCTGTTTTCTGAGTAGGTTGAGGAAAGCCCCTCTCGCACAAGCTGTCCTCAATATATTCTAGAGTGGGTTCATTGAGAATATCCTGAGCAGCTGCATCATTGCAGGATTTAGGAATTGCAGCAGTTCGGATCGTAAGAACCTACAAAGATCGTGAAAATAGCTAAGATGATCATTGGAGTCTTTTCCCCTCCATCAAATAGATTTATAACCCAAACTGCATCCCCAAGGGAACAGCATTTTGGACGACCACACACATCTTTGATTCAAATTCCTGGCACTCTTGCCATCTGGCAGAAAATACGAGAAACTTTAGTTTCCCACAGCCAGTATGTATGATTGTTTCTTCCCACAAGCCTTCAAGCGCCTCTGCACTGTATGATCACATTCGCTACCATTTGCAATTCATGGGCAACGTTTTGAATGGTTGCAAAAGACAATGTTTTATTGATGATCATTCATTGTTGCATTGTTCTTTGTTCACCATTGTGTGTATTATCTTCTCTTGTCAGGAATTACTGCGCAAACCTTACAGATTTCGCACTTTTTATGCATTTTATGCTGCCTTGTGTATGACTGTACTGTCGCCTATTCTGTGCTTTCATATAGCACCTTGGTCCTGGAGCAAAGCTGTTTTTTTAATGTACCAGTTGTATATGGTAGAAATGACAAATAAAGCTACTATATGCTCTCGCTACTCTACTGTACTCTCTCTTGTCACCGTGCAAGGTCACAAAGAATTGTTACAATTCACGAAAGATTTACCTGGATTTCCTCGAACCTGACTTACTGCATCAATTTTTTGTGGTGTGGTCTTCTCTGCATCAGAGAGACATAGCGCAAAATTGCGGACCATTTCAGGGAACATCGATGTTCTCCTCTGCTTTTTACAGTGGACACTTCATGGCAAAGTTCTGGGAAATGTTGCTGAACAAAGAGACCTTGGAGTGCAGGTTCATAATTCCTTGAAAGTAGAGCCGCATGAACATAGGATAGTGAAGAAGCTCCTTCGTATTCTTTCCTTTATTGGTCAAAACATTGAGTGTAGGGGATGAGAGACCATGTTGCGATTAAACAGGACACTGCTTCGACCACTTTTGGAATATTATGTGCAATTCTTCTCTCCTTCCTATCAGAAGAATATTGTGAAATTTGATCAGGTTCACAAACGATTGCCAGGGATGTTCCCAAGGTTGGAGGATTTGATCTAGAGGGAGAGACTGATTATGCTGGTATGCATCGAAGGCTGCGGGGTGCCTTTATAGAGGTTTACGAAATGATGACGGACACGAATAGGATAAATAGAACAGGTGTTTTCCCTCGAGTAGTGGCGTCAAGGGCATGTGTCTATGGTTAGACTTGAACGCTCTACAAGAAGCCTAAGGGATAACACTTTCACGCAGAGGGTGGTAATTGCGTGCAATGAGCTGCCAGAGGAAGTGGTGGAAACTGGAACAATTAAAGCATGTAAGAGCCACCTGGACGTTTCAAAGAATAAGGAGGATTCAGCGGGATATCGACTGAGTGCTGGCAAACGGGAGTAGAACAGGCTGGGGGAGCTGGTCTGCATCACGAATTGGACCAAGGGTTCTGTTACTTCGCTCTACATCTGTATGACTCTGTGAGTCTATAATCGAGAATAATCACAAATTGTGTGTCTGAAATATTATCTCAGCTTGACTTTCAACTTATCCTTTTAAAAAAGGCATTTATCACCTGCAGGTAAATGTATTGCATTGCTTCTTGTTTTGCTTAATTCCGCTCCGAACATCCAAATTTCGCGATAGTTCGTCAAATATGTTGAAACTTACTCCTCTTGCTTTTCCTAGCTCGATGTTTAATTTATTCAATTAGAAAACTGTGTCAGGCTTGAAATTACTTCGGATTCTTTACAGTTAAAAATTCATTTTCGATTGAGTGAAAGGCTCAAGCTCCACGCTATCCTGCAAAGGCATAGGGGAATTTCAAAGGACACTATGCTGTGAGCAGGATTCGAAACTGCGCAGGAGTACCCCAGGGGATTTCAAATCCAACGCCTCAACCTCCCGGCCATCACAGCAGCAATAGGGTCAACACTTTTCATAGTAGACCAACTGAATTCATAAAATACGTAATTTGTTGGAAGAACAAATTGTCCAGACCTAAAGATTTCGCCAAATCCTTTGCAGAGACAAAGATGAACGTTACCTTAGCAGATTGACAGGCTTTCACCGCAACCTAGATTCTGACACAGCTGAACTTGTGAGACTAGTTCTTCATCAAGTTATAGTGTCACGGATGTACACCACAAGAAGAGAGGATCATTGTCTCACTGCGTCCGAATAATTTTGACTCAATTGCTCAGCAGCTGGTACCAAAGTTGATATGTTGTTGAGTTTTAATATTCAACGAAATATGGTATTAGAAATATTGATGCTTATTAGAAATATTGATGCTAAGTCCATAAACACTGGCTGCATTCATTAAAATAGATATTGGAATTAGAAAGAATGCAGAACCAATTTACAGGAATCGATCCAGCAATTAATCCAAATGTTCTGACAGCAGGTATTGAACTTGTGAGCACATGAGAGGAAGATTGACCGAAGAACGGGGACTTGAAATCATTACATATGCGGCGTCACTATCAGACTTAACCACTCAGGCTTCCTGCGTCACTATCACCCTGACTCCCCACACTTACTGTATCAAGATCATTGTGCCACAATACACTTAGAGCGTAACTATCATCCTGACAACGTCACACTGACTGCAACAAAATCAGCCTGATCCCCTCAAACCTAATATGTCACTGTCACCTTCAACACTCACATTTACCGCGTCACTTCAAGCACTACCCCTCGCATTTACTTCATCACTATCAGCCTGAGACACTCACACTTACAATTTCACTACAACCTGGCCCCGGGAGTGCATCTGCATCACTGTCACCCTGACCCCTTGCCCTTACTGCGTCACTATAAGCCTGACCCTTCACATGTTCTGCGTCACTACCACACTGACATCTCGCACTCACTGCGTCACTATCACCCTGACCACACACAATTACTGCATCACTACAACCTGACCCCTGAAAGCATCCGTGTCACTGTCACCCTGACCCCATCACACTTGTCATGTCATCATAACGATGACACATTCACACAGTCTAATTCACTATCATCCTGACACCTCACACTCACTGCGTCTCTACCATCCTCTCCCTCATACTAACCTGTCACTATCATCCTGATTCGCTCACACTTATTGCGTCACTATTACTCTGCTCCCAACACACTTAGTGCGTCACTATCAACCTGACACTCGCACACTTCCCACATCACTATCATCCTGACCCCTCACAATTTCACTGTCTCTATCAGTCTGACACCTCAAATTTTCTGCATTACTTTCACCCTGACACTTAACACTTCCTGGCAAGTATTAGCCTGACGCCCTCAACTTACTGCATCAATATGAGCCTGAACAGTCACATTTACTCCGTCGCCATCACGCTGACCCCTCACACTCACTGCATTACTATCACCCTGTCCCCTCCCACTTCCTGCGTCAGGATCACTCCGACTCACGGACACTTACTGCCTCACTATCAGCCTGACCCCTCACACATACTGTGTCACTATCAGCCTG